>NC_142171.1:45900487-46025157 GCF_029865625.1 Vigna umbellata
TGTTGGTATCGGAGGGGGTATTTTTCGAAGAGTATAGCGCAGCGGAATTAACACTCAGAGAGCGGAAAGCGTATTTGATCACAATTAAACTTAATTTGGTCCTTTTAGTAAAAATAATTTTCTTTCAGAAATTAATCAAACAATTGATGTACGTACAATAAAATGAGTATAGGGAATAAGAAGAACAACACAAAATTTTTATCCTGGTTCGAATCAAAGATTCTACGTCCAGTCGTTAATCCTATAAATAGTGATTAACCTTTTTCACTAAAAAATTGTTTAACAGATTACAAGATATATGAACAATAAAATTAATAGAACCACTCTACCAACTTGAAGAGACCGCTTCAGCAATCAACCAACGATTCACAAGCTTCTCCTTTCACAAAGACCAGGCAGTACCTTGCTAACTTGAAGAGAGTCTGCTCCGACCATCGACACACGATACGCGAGCCTCTCCTTTCACAAGACCAAGCAAGGAACATGAACAAAAAGCTTTCTGAGAACGTTCCTTCTGACACACAGTGTTCTTAGCTTTCTCAGTTCAAAAACGTTACTTTCTAATTTCTCCAAAACAATATAGCCAAGTACACTGAATGCCAAAGGTCAGCTCCAACTGCCATGAATAATCGATTATTGTAAGTGATAATCGATTATTCAAGTCCGTTATAGGTTTTCAAAAATGTGATAATCGATTATATGAAGTGATAATCGATTATCAGTTGACTTGTGATAATCGATTATTGCTTCATCATAATCGATTATTGTAGTTAAAAATGTAAGTTTTACAAGGTTACAAGAATTTCCTACTACATTTATTTCTACAAATTGCTTTTAACTAATTCTAATATCTTCTGCAACTAAAACTGCTTGTAGCATCATCAAAACAAATTTCTTCAGATTTACCAATACTCTTATTGTAACACTCTCCCCCCTTTTTGATGATGATCAAAAATTCAATTTTAAAAGCAAGTTTGGCTTACCTGCAAAACATACAAGCTAACAAACAACAACAAGGTTAGCAATACCTGTAATAATTTATACTTCTCCCCTTGTATTATTCTTCTCCCCCTTTTTGATCAGAATCAAAAAGATCAGATGTTAAAGGCTCCCCTAAATATGATCTCCCCCTCAATTAATCAAGGATACATATAATTAAGAGATCATTTTATTTATGAAAATAAAGAGTACATTTGAAGAAGACACATAACAGACTGAATTATAACATAGATGAAATGGCAAGTAAACAACAAAACAGTCTAACAGAGAACCTATATCTAAAACTCAGGACTAGGAGATCTCTCGGGAGGTTGAATGTTGAGATGATGCTCGATGTTAGATAGGCGAACATCAAGATCAAGAAATTGATCAACCATGTACTCATCAACAGATCGTTGCCAATCATAAATCTCCTCAAAGTGAGTCTTTTGTGCAAGACTCATATCCTCCAATTGTTTAGATAACCTTGCAAAATGTTCTTCCATAGAAGTTGAGGAAGAAGAGGATATGTTGGATGGTCCAACATCAGATGGAGCAGCAGCACTTACTGGGTCAGCCATATGAGTGTCCACGTCATCATCTTCATCGACATCAGGATGATCATCATCTTTGTGAATAAGGACTCTGCCTCTAGTAATGAATCTCATCTGACGAAAGGTAGTATCGCCAATTTCCGAGCCAACAACTTGAGTGGCTTGGACAAGTTCTCCTTCAATATTGACACCTTTGTACTCCAAGATTCTAGAAATAAGAAGAGCATAAGGAAGGTGATAAGAATGGGATTTCTTAGCTTTTACCATAGTGTCAGCAATGAGAGCAGGCCAATCGATATGTATGTGATTTAGGATCCCATACAGAAGAAGTAGATCCTATTCAGAGCATTGAGCATGATTGGTTGCTCTAGGACATAGGATCCAGACAAGTTAGTGAATCATCCTTTCTTCAACCTTGAAACCTCCAACAAGCAATTGCCTTCGATTAGTCTGTTGTTCAGGGTGACGTAGGAAGGATTGGAAGGTCAATAATCGATCGAAATCTTGGAGTCCGAGATGAACTTTAACAGCATCATCCCAGATGGGTAGTTGGGCAACGTTGGTCCACACATCATCATCTAAAATTATAGGGACACCCTTGACTTTAGTGGAAATAATCCCATCTCGATATCGCAAGTTGAAATAGAACACTCTGATGAGATCGGGATAAATGCAACCGTTTTGCTCCACCAGATTTGAGAGTCCTTGATCATTAAACAGCGCTGGAAATTGAAATCCATAGAAACGGAAAAAATCAAGGCGAATATACTTTACTGCCATGATTCTTCTCTCTTGCTAGGAAGAAACATAGTCCGCATGTCTTTCTTGATCTGAAATCCATCCATCAATCGTTGCCGGACGTGGTTGAGAGGAAGAGGATGCTCCAACAGCTCTGCGGCGATGTCTCCTTGAATCTGCCATGGAGAAAGGTTGAGGGAGTGATAGTTTGAGAGAGTGAGTAAAATTGGAGAGATTGGAAGCTCAAGATTTTGATTTCAGTAGTTTCTAGGTGCAAAGAGATGTTAGAATTAGTTAAAAGCAATTTGTAGAAATTAAATGTAGTAGGAAATTCTTGTAAACCTTGTAAACTTACATTTTTAACTACAATAATCGATTATAGAGGCCTATTTATAAGAAGAAGGGAAGAACTAGCCGTTTTGAGCCGTTATGGAGTCTCCAACGTCTTTATTTTTGAAACTGTTAGCGTGATAATCGATTATCGTAAGTGATAATCGATTATCTGCTGGTTGATCACTTTCCAGAAATTGTGCGATAATCGATTATGTATGAAGATAATCGATTATTTTCTCATGATTTTCCAGAGATAAATTTGAAGATTCATAATCGATTATTGGGTGGGATAATCGATTATCTCAGTGTAAAGGATGTATCCCAGGTTTGAAATAATCGATTATGACCTGATGATAATCGATTATTAACGCTGATCTTACGAAAATTTGCAAAGAACCATAAATGTGGAGTCTAAGACATGTCTAATACCCCTAACTCTCTTCTAAGCTCATATAATCTATCTTTCGGCAGGGCTTTAGTAAAGATATCAGCTAATTGATGTAACGTGTCAATGTATTCAATTTGGCAATCTCCTTTTTGAATGTGATCTCTCAAGAAGTGATGTCTAATTTCAATGTGTTTAGTTCTTGAGTGCATGATGGGGTTCTTAGTTAGGTTGATGGAATAGTATTATCACATTTCAGAGGAATGTGATAAAGGAAAATATCAAAGTCCTCTAGTTGTTGTTTCATCCACAAGATTTGGGCACAACAATTGCCAGCAGCAATGTATTCATCTTCAGTAGTAGATAAAGCTACACAAGCTTGTTTCTTTGAATGCCAAGACACTAAAGAACAACCCAGAAAATGACAAGTGCCACTAGTACTTTTTCTATCAATTTTACAGCCACCATAATCTGCATCAGAGTATCCTATTAAACTAAGTGAGGCATCAGAGGGATACCAAAGTCCAAATGAAGTAATTCCCTTAAGATATTTTAGAATTCTCTTAACTGCAGTCAAATGAGATTCTTTAGGATTGGCTTGGTATCTAGCACATACACAAACACTCTGCATAATATCTGATCTACTAGCAGTTAAGTATAGCAAGGATCCTATCATGCCTCTAAACATGGTTTCATTCACTCCTTTTCCAATTTCATCCTTATCTAAATAACATGAAGTACCCATGGGTGTACTAGCTTCTTTGCAACTATCCATACCAAATTTCTTAAGAATTTCTCTACAGTATTTAGTTTGGGAGATGAATGTTCCACCATTCATTTGTTTTATCTGTAGTCCTAAGAAAAAGTTTAATTCTCCCATCATAGACATCTCAAATTCACCTTGCATTATTTTTGCAAACTCTTCACACAAAGAGTCATCAGTTGACCCAAAAATGATATCATCTACATAAACTTGTACAATCAAGATGTATTTTCCTACTTTCTTTATAAATAAGGTTGAATCAACCTTACCTCTAGAAAAATTATTATCAAGTAAGAAGGTACTAAGTCTTTCATACCAAGACCTAGGTGCCTGTTTAAGACCATACAAGGCCTTTTTCAACTTATAAACATGATCAGGAAATTTGAAATCCTCAAAACCAGGAGGTTGACTAACATATACCTCTTCTTTATGAAACCATTTAAAAACGCACTTTTCACATCCATTTGATACAGTTTAAATTTCATCAAAGATGCATATGCAAGCAACAATCTAATTCCTTCTAACCTGGCCACTGGTGCATATGTTTCATCATAGTCTATACCTTCCTCTTGACAGTAGCCCTTTGCAACTAGCCTTGCTTTGTTCTTTGTGATGTTTCCATCCTCATCAAGCTTGTTCCTAAATACCCATTTGGTTCCTATGACTTGATAATCATCTTGCTTTGGAATAAGTTCCCAGACTTCATTCCTTTCAAATTGGTTTAGCTCTTCTTGCATAGCAACGCACCACTTATCATCTTGAAGAGCTTCCTTTATATTCTTGGGTTCTATTTGAGACACAAAAGCTACAGTTAGACAAAAATTATTAAGATTATGTCTAGTAGTTACTCCTTTTGAAATGTCTCCAATGATGTTGTCTAAGGAAAGTCCTCTTGGTTGTTGATAGCTTTTAGAATCAACAGCTTGAGGTGTTTCTTGAAGTTCTGGAGGATAGTTTTCATTTAGATACATCTCTTCAAGAGCTTCCTTCAAATAATCCTCATCACCTGCAATAGGTTTGTTTGACTCAAGAGGGTTTTCCTCAAGGTCCACAATCTCATCAAAGACAACATGCATTGATTCTTCAATTGTTAAAGTTCTTCTATTAAATACTCTATATGCTTTACTGGTCAAAGAATATCCTAAGAAAATTGCTTCATCAGATTTTGCATCAAATTTGCCTAGATTATCTTTTCCATTATTCAAGACAATGCATTTGCACCCAAATATTTTCAAGTGAGATACATTTGGTTTTCTACCATTTAACAGTTCATATGGAGTTAATTTCAGAATTGGCCTAATAAGCATCCTGTTTAACACATAACAAGTAGTACTAACTGCATCAGCCCAAAACTATTTTGGCACATTAGATTCATTCATAAGGGTTCTAGCTAATTCTTCTAATGATCTATTTTTCCTTTCAACAACACCATTTTTTTGGGGAGTTCTAGGTGCAGAAAAGTTATGTGCTATACCATATTCTTCACAAAATTTATCAAAAGATTCATTTTCAAATTCTCCACCATGATCACTTCTCAATGTTTTGATTTTCATGTCTTTTACATTTTGAATACGTTTAGCAAAAGATTTAAAGGCTTTGAAAGCTTCACTTTTCAAATTTAAAAAGAAGGTCCAAGTGTATCTTGTGTAATCATCAACAATTACAAGAGCATAGTAGTTTCCACCAAAACTTTTAATTCTAGATGGACCAAACAAGTCCATATGCAAAAGCTCTAAAGGTTTTGATGTAGAAATTATGCTTTTAGATGAAAATGAAGATTTTGTTTGTTTACCCTTCTGACATGCATAACAAAGTTTATCTTTCTCAAATTTTAGTTTAGGCAAACCAATCACAAGATCCTTAGAGATTAATTTATTTAAGTGTTGCATGTGAATATGTGCAGCTCTTTTGTGCCATAGCCATGGATTTTCTTCTTTAGCAACTAAGCATGTTATACTATGACTAGATTCACTCTCAATATCAATCAAATATATGTTATTATGCCTAACACCTTGCAAAGCAATTTCAGCAGAATTTTTAAAATAAACAGTACATTTGTCACTCTCAAAAGTTACCTTGAAACCTTTGTCGCATAGTTGGCTTATGCTTAGAAGATTATGTTTGAGGCCTTCAACGTATAAGACGTCCTTTATTGTCAAAGTGTTTCCTCCTCCAATGTTTCCAGTACCCATTATTCTGCCTTTGTTGTTATCCCCATACGTTACAAATCCTTGCTTCTTCTTCTCAAAAAAGATGAATCTTTTCTTGTCACCAGTCATGTGTCTTGAGCAACCACTGTCAAGATACCACAATGACTTCTTGGACTTAGATTGATCCTACAAAACAAGTTAGCAAGAATTTTAGGTCCCCAATCTCAATATGGGTCCTTGGGGTTAGTTTGTGCAAGTTTACATCATCTCACAGCTTTAACCCAAGCATATTTGCCACTTGGAACACCAACATGTTTAATGTTGCATTTGTTTGATGTGTGTCCATGCTTCATACAGTAAAAACAACAAGCATTACTTACTTTTTTAACAAAAGTCCCTTTTTCAACCCAAGCTCTACGAGTTCTTCTTTCTTTGGACTTATTTATTTGATGCATATTTCTATTTTTAACATTTCTTCTCTTAAAGTTTGTCTTAGCATGTGAATTAGTCTTGGTTTCCTTTGCAAGTAAGTTTTCAAGTATGTCAATATCAAACATATGATTCTTACAAGGCAAACATTCAACAGGTTCAACAGTAGCATTTGCATCAGATAATTTTGTTTGTAAAGAACTAACTTTATTTCTTAAGACAACTTCATCATCAAGCAACTTTTCATAATTCAATTTAATTCATTGTGCTCTTTCTTAAGTTTTTTATGTGCAGCATCAAGCTTTTCAGATTCAATCAACAATTCATAGAAAGCCTTTTGCATGTCTAATTCACTAGATTCAAAGCTGGAATCACTTACTTGGCTTCCAGTATCTTCTGATTCAGCCATTAGACAAATATTGGCTTCTTCTTCTGTGTCACTTGAACTTGTTGAACTAGAGGCATTATCCTCCCAAGCTATGTATGCTTTCTTTTTCTTTTGAAATTTTCTCTCCTTCTTGTCTTCACTTTTCCTGCTATTAGGACACTCAGATTTTACGTGCCCTCTTTCTCCACAACCGAAGCACTTTACGTTTGATGGAGATTCTTGACTTTCTTTCCTATCTTTGTGAAACTTGTCCTTTCCCTTTGCTTTCATGAACTTTGGAAATTTCTTTATCATCAAGCTCATATTTTCTTCATCATCAGAATCATCTTCTTCGATCCTCTTAGAGCTTTTTCTTTTAGAAATTTCAGACTTGAAAGCTAGAGTTTTCCTTTTGTCTTGATCCTCTTCAGCAGTCAATCTCCTCAGCTCAAGTTCATGCTCACGGAGCTTTCCAAACAAGATTGGCATTGACATCTGAGTAAGATTTTGAGATTCCGAGATGGCAGTCACCTTTGGTTGCCAAGACCTGTCCAGAGATTTCAGAATTTTCACATTAAGTTCATCAGTATCAAAAGTCTTACCCAATCCTGTTAAATGATTCACAATATGAGTGAATCGTTTTTGAACATCAGAGATTGTTTCTCCAGGTTGCATTCTGAACATCTCATATTCCTGAATGAGAGTGTTCTTCCTAGCACGCTTTACGTCCTCTGTTCCTTCATGAGTGACTCTGAGGACTTCCCACATTTCCTGTGCTGTCTTACACACTGAAATTCTATAAAATTCATCAAGTACAACAGCAGATGAAATTATATTGCGAGCTTTAATATCAAACTGAGCTCGTCTATTTTCTTCAGCAGTCCAATTAAAATAAGGTTTTTCAGTCTCTACACCATCAACAGTATTCATAGGAATAAAAGGGCCATTTTGTACAGCTTCCCAGATACCTCTATCAACAGACCCCATAAAAATCTCCATTCTAACTTTCCAAAAAGAATAGTTATCACCAGTAAACAGTGGAGGTCTGTTAATGGAAGCACCCTCAGCATATACATGGTTTTGATTGTGACCAGCCATTTTCGCAAATTTTGAAAAACTATCAAAGCAAGCTCTGATACCAATTGATGGTATCGGAGGGGGTATTTTTCGAAGAGTATAGCGCAGCGGAATTAACACTCAGAGAGCGGAAAGCGTATTTGATCACAATTAAACTTAATTTGGTCCTTTTAGTAAAAATAATTTTCTTTCAGAAAATTAATCAAACAGTTGATGTACGTACAATAAAATGAGTATAGGGAATAAGAAGAACAACACAGAATTTTTATCCTGGTTCGAATCAAAAGATTCTACGTCCAGTCGTTAATCACTGTAAATAGTGATTAACCTTTTTCACTAAAAAATTGTTTAACAGATTACAAGATAATGAACAATAAAAATGAATAGAACCACTCTACCAACTTGAAGAGAACCGCTTCAGCAATCGACCAACGATTCACAAGCTTCTCCTTTCACAAGACCAGGCAGAGTACCTTGCTAACTTGAAGAGAGTCTGCTCCGACTATCGACACACGATACGCGAGCCTCTCCTTTCACAAGACCAAGCAAGGGAACAATGAACAAAAAGCTTTCTGAGAACGTTCCTCTGACACACAGTGTTCTTAGCTTTCTCAGTTCAAAAACAACGTTACTTTCTAATTTCTCCAAAACAAAATATATAGCCAAGTACACTGAATGCCAAAGGTCAGCTCCCAACTGCCATGAATAATCGATTATTGTAAGTGATAATCGATTATTCAAGTCCGTTATAGGTTTTCAAAAATGTGATAATCGATTATATGAAGTGATAATCGATTATTCAAGTATGACTTGTGATAATCGATTATTGCTTCATCATAATCGATTATTGTAGTTAAAAATGTAAGTTTACAAGGTTTACAAGAATTTCCTACTACATTTAATTTCTACAAATTGCTTTTAACTAATTCTAATATCTTCTGCAACTAAAACTTCTTGTAGCATCATCAAAACAAATTTCTTCAAGATTTACCAATACTCCTTATTGGTAACAATCTCCCCCTTTTTGATGATGATCAAAAATTCAATTTTAAAAGCAAGTTTGGCTTACCTGCAAAACATACAAGCTAACAAACAACAACAAGGTTAGCAATACCTGTAATAATTTATACTTCTCCCCTTGTATTATTCTTCTCCCCCTTTTTGATCAGAATCAAAAAGATCAGATGTTAAAGGCTCCCCCTAAATATGATCTCCCCCTCAATTAATCAAAGGATACATATAATTAAGAGATCATTTTATTTATGAAAATAAAGAGTACATTTGAAGAAGACACATAACAGACTGAATTATAACATAGATGAAATGGCAAGTAAACAACAAAACAGTCTAACAGAGAACCTATATCTAAAACTCAGGACTAGGAGATCTCTCGGGAGGTTGAATGTTGAGATGATGCTCGATGTTAGATAGGCGAACATCAAGATCAAGAAATTGATCAACCATGTACTCATCAACAGATCGTTGCCAATCATAAATCTCCTCAAAGTGAGTCTTTTGTGCAAGACTCATATCCTCCAATTGTTTAGATAACCTTGCAAAATGTTCTTCCATAGAAGTTGAGGAAGAAGAGGGTATGTTGGATGGTCCAACATCAGATGGAGCAGCAGCACTTACTGGGTCAGCCATATGAGTGTCCACGTCATCATCTTCATCGACATCAGGATGATCATCATCTTTGTGAATAAGGACTCTGCCTCTAGTAATGAATTTCCTACTACATTTAATTTCCTACGTCATCATAATCGATTATTGTAGTTAAAAATGTAAGTTTACAAGGTTTACAAGAATTTCCTACTACATTTAATTTCTACAAATTGCTTTTAACTAATTCTAATATCTTCTGCAACTAAAACTTCTTGTAGCATCATCAAAACAAATTTCTTCAAGATTTACCAATACTCCTTATTGGTAACACTATGCTTACATGTTACATGAGTATATGAGAACATGATTGTGTTGATTGTTATGTTGTTCATTACATTTCACTGTGTTATATATGTGATTTAATAGATGAATGCATGACACATGTTTTTAGATGGAACAACCATAAGCACTAATGTTGAACTTTAAAATGTGTGGCAAAACAACAGTTTGAAATCGATTACATTATGGGGTGAATCGATTAAAACTCTTGTATTTGCACAAACTATTTCAAGTGTGCTTTGAGAGTTTTTCAAAGAGAAAAGTTTTCAAAACTTTGCATAACACTGTTGCATAATCAATTGCATGCGATATGTATTCGATTAATTTTGTTAATGTTTTCAAATCTATTAATGCTTGATATAATTGTCACAATGGATATATTTTTAAATATGTTGACTAAGTATTAAATGCTATTCGACTACATTAATTGAGAATTCAATTAAGTTCTTTGACTACTACGACTGTTATAACTGAATTGGTGTATTCGACTGCATTAGTAGCAAAGTCGATTATATTGCGTCTAATAGAAGTTCATCTATATATTGACGCGAATTTGATTTCCGTAAGAGACTTTAGTGATTCTAACATTTTCATATTCTTTTTCAAAAAAGTACAAAGCTTACAAAAAGAGAAAGAGCTCCAAAAAACTAGTTTGGTCGTGGTGATCAACTAGGTGTCATTTGTTGAAGAGCAAGATTGTTGAGTTTTAAAAGTTTGATATATCTGCACATTTCGGTGTTTACTGCAAGATCAGGTTCTACAATCTACTGAAGATTGGGTTGATTTCCCTGTGTGATTACAGAAAGAAGGACATACTGCATTCTTGACTTTGAGGGTGCATCAAAGGGGTTGGACTGCATGAGAGGGGATTCTTGTTGCTAGTCTGTTTGTTTACTGCCTATATTCTGATTAGAGGGTTAGATAGGTATTTTATATTTTTGACGTGAGGTCGCCATAAAAACCTTGTTGTAAAACCCTTGATCATTATAGTGCATTGGCTTCCTGTGGTTGGAAGGACACTAGATGTAGGCTTGGTCGAAACAGTATAAAAACTCAGTGTTTGATCTTTCTCATCCCTACTCTCTTAGATTTAATCGATTATAATTTTTACGCATTCGATTAAATTTTCGCTGCTTTGAAAATCTTTTAACTTGCGATTCAAGAAAAGTATAAATACATCGCTTTTGGTGATAAAGATTTTTAAAGTTTTAAATTTTATACTTCACCAATTCACCCCCCTCTTAGTGTGAGAAATTAAGCCATTCTTTTTTATCAGGTGCTTTCATTTTGCACTAGTAGATCACCATATATTGTGCAATGCTTTTAGATTGATTGTAAGAAAGATAGGCTTAGGTTTTGGCTTGGCTTAAGGGTGAAAGGAAGTGGAAAACAGACTACTCTAAGAGCACCTAGTGAGGTGTAAAAAGAAAGTGAAACTCGTGCCAGCGAAGCAAAATCACTTGCTTCTCAAGCAAAATCTCTCAACTCTCTACAAGACTCATCTGATAAATCTTTGAAGTTTACTCTTATATTTTTGGGAACTACAATTGTTAGCTACCCTTTCTCCTCTTCTTATATTTCACAATTCACACCAAATCAATAATCATGCCTTGACTCTTGTTATGAAGGGAGAAGCAAGATTCACATCATCATCATCACATTTCATCATTTGTTGTTTTGAGAATAGAAAAAATGAAAGTAACATTACCATATACTAACATACAAACCACAACAACGTAACTGAAAACATCAGAAGTGATTATGTTTACACTATGTGATATAGACATGTATCTGACACAGTATTGCACACACAACTAACGATTGTTCAAGAGTTTCTATTTCTTAGTCGAGCAGTGAGTGTTTATGACACAAGTCTCTGCAACATTTGACAATATTATCATTACTTCAAGACACCATCTTTCTTCACACAACATAGAAGGAGTTGGAAATTTAATTTCCATGACCAAATTGAAAAGGTGTGGACTACGTGAAACAAATGGGGCTCATATAAGACCACATACACTGCAATGTTACTGAATTAACCCTTGGAAGCAATCCAGCAATCATGGTACCAAACAACAAACAAAAGTTCTAAAATAAACAAAGTTGACCATGGGCCATGTAACATTAAATTATTCGGATCTTTGTTAATTATGCAAAAGAGTAAGTAAGTCGATGACCCCATGCCATGATGTTAACTCGTGAGTGAAGTGTCGACAACGGGAGTCTGTAAATCGCAAGTGAGATTAAGCCCAATGAAGCTTGCGGAGGGGCGATTGAACTACAATAGCGGTTGTCTAACTGACGTCGCGATTGAAGCACAATGGAGGAGGCGAACTCCGGCAACCCACACCTATGGCTGTTGGAGAAGATCACTGTGAGGGCGATTCTCGAGCTAACGTCGCGGTTGAAGCACAATGGAGGGAGGCGAATTTCGACAACCCACACTTACGCCTCTTGGAGATGCCAGGGTTCTCAGATTGGGGAAATCACAAAATGAAGGGATTAGGGCTTTCATGCGAAATGAAAATGTGAGAGGGAGTACCTGACTTTCACCCTAATTGATCAAAGAAAATGGAGGCACGTGAACTCCAGTAGCAACCGCCTATGCTCCTTGCAGAAGATGAGTGTGAGGGTTCTGAGATTGGGGAAATCAGAGAAGGGGTTGAGGGAATAAGGGTTTCCATACGAAATGAGAATGTGAGAGGAAATACTCTCATTTTGGGTCTAAATCATCGAAGATATTATGGACGGTCAAGACCCGTTGGTAATTTATTTCACTAAAACATTACCGAAGGTGTTAAGCCCTTCAGTAATATTTTGTCGGTAAATACTGAAGTGTTAATAATGTTTTGTTCTAATTTATTTTAGAATTATTTAATGATGTTAAATAATTGGGAGTTAAAGAAGAGTTAATCAATTTGTTGCATAAAGAAGAAGAGTTACATTACAATTACGTAGACACATTAAATAATTCTAAAATAAATTAAACCAATACACTATTAATGGTTATGCTAACTTAGAATATTTGAAATCAAAACAATATTAATAAGAAATTAAATTATGAAAAAAATTAACAAGATAATATTTTGTGAAATACAAATATGAAAGCATTTGGTCATGCTAAATTAGAAGTAATAATTACTTTAACCAAGACAATTAACTGTATTCAAAATTAGTTATGTTTATTTCTAATTCATTAACTTCCAATGATTTTACAATAAATAGAATTACCTTCAATTATTTTATAAAAAATTATTCTAAAAGCGTTTATCTATTTCTTTGTATTATTATTTTGTAATAAAAATATTCAAAATAAAATATTTTATCACAAATTTTAGAATATTATTATGTTTTTTTTATTGTAAATAAAACCAAATACATATTTATATCTATTTCCAATATAATTTATAGTATCCTAAATATTATATCTTAAATCGTTTTATTAAAATTCTCTACGAAATCTAATGCTGATTAGATATACTCAAATCATTATATACATTAAAACATATAATATATTATATAATCAATTTATCGTCATTAGCATATCAATATATATTAAAAGCTTGTGTTATGAATATGTTATAATAAACAAGTTGTTTATTATAATTAATGTACGTTATTATAAAATTGACATTTGTTTAATAATACATTATTACAAAATAAAACATGCACCCAGTTAATTAGACATAATTTTATTCTATAAGAAATTAGCTTGTTTGACTTATGGATAACAATTTATATAATAAATTCAATTTTAAATTTTTACAAATTTGAATATTTTTATTTAAAGTCTTACTTATAAATAATAGAAATTTAATTAAAGTATTTTAAAAATGTAAGGAAAAACCCTTCTAATTAAAATTTAACTATAATAATAATAAATATTAAAAAAATACAACACATAATTAAATTAATAAATAAATAATACATTTCTTGAAATTAAATATTTAATATCATAAAATACATTTAATTAATATTTCCTAAAGCATGTCTTTCTATTTAATATATATATATATATATATATATATATATATATATATATATATATATATATAATACATTTAATTAATATTTCCTAACGCACGTACGCCTGTTTTTCAGATGGTACATATTTTAGCAATCAGTATCGAGTTTTAGTACACAAAAATATCCTTATATATCATGGATTCTAAGTTTTAAGGTTAAGGGTATTTTAATAATTTTCATTCTCAAAACTAAAAAAAAAAAAAAAAGAAACCCTCAAACCCTTGCTCACCTCCCTCATTCCTCTCAACCCTTTCTCTTTCCTTTCTCTCACTCCAACATTTTCTCTGTCATGCTATGGTAGCCCAACTAAAAAAACACTGGTTGTTAAACAATCTTACAAAAAATGATTTTATAATGAGTTTTCATTTTATAATTTTTGTCTTATCTAATTTTGTCCAATTTTCACAAGCATAAAGAAATTGGTAATTGCCAAATACTCGTTGTTAAACAATTTCTTACAAAAAAATGATTTTGTCTTATCTAATTTTATCTAACTTTTACAAGCATAATGACATCAAAAGAATTGGTAATTGGCCTGGAAAAAATCAGAAACACTCGTTGTTAAACAATTTCTTACAAAAAATGATTTTATAATGAATTTTCATTTTATAATTTTTGTCGTATTTAATTTTATCTAATTTTCACAAGCATAATGATATCCAATGGAATTGGTAATTGGCCTGGAAGGTTTTTTTAGAGATGGTGATTCAACATATGCAGATGATGAAATTAGAGAGGTTAGTGAAGATGGTGAAATTGAAGAGATCTTGAATGAACCTTTACTTGAAGGTGAATATGTCAATGACTCAACTCTTTACAAAAGCAAATTATTTAACGGCAAGTGTTTCTGAATTTTTCAATTGGGGTTACATTAGAGATGACAGAGAAAATGTTGGAGTGAGAGAGATGAAAGAGAAAGGGTTGAGATGAATGAGAGAGGTGAGTAAGGGTTTGGGGGTTTCTTTTTTTTTAGTTTTGAGAATGAAAATTATTAAAATACCCTTAACCTTAAACTTAGAATCCATGATATATAAGGATATTTTTGTCTACTAAAACCCGTTACACATTGCTAAAATGTACCAACTGAAAAACAGGCGTACGCGCGTTAGCAAACCCCTATATATATATATATATATATATATATATATATATATATATATATATATATATATATATATATATATGCTTAAATGCTTATTTCGTCCTCATTTAAGAGGTGAATTTTTATTTAGTACCCGGTTTTAAAAATGAAGACATTAGATCCCTATGTTATGAAAAGTGCATGACTTCAGTCTTATCCGTTTATCGGCGTTAAAATTGATAACGTTGAACTTACTATGGATGTGAGGTGTGCAAGAAATATCGTCATGGCAGCCAAGGTTTCTTTTCCATCCAAGAATAGGGAAAACTTGGGGTTCCCTCTTCATCACGGCAGCCATGTGCCTCTACCCCGAACAGGATCAATGCTGCTCCTCCTGGCCGGCCAAGCACGTCATTGGCAACAACGCCAACGTCGGAAGCGTTGTCACCCTTCACGACCCTCCTCCTTTGTTTCTGTTTTTTGGAATGATGATGGATAGTAGGGATGTGGGAGAAGAATTGGTGCAAGAAGGGTAAAGTTGTGTAGCTTATAAAACTCGTTGCACACCTGCAAAATTCAACAATCCAATAGATACAACAAGGCTAGCACTTGCAATTGAAATTTCAATTAAGCAAAAATGAGTATATGAGCGTAAGTGCAGCAACTCATGTTCTAAAACTGAATTTGATGTTGTATCACTGTCGTATATTACTTTGTTGTATCAGCTTTCAAAAACAAGTTTTTTCGCACAAGCAACAAGATCATCAGTTCAATAGTATCAAACAACATGTAATATAAGGAGGGTTTGCCTAATTAATCACAATTAATGAACCAAACTGGTCAAAACAGATTGCACAACTATCCAAAACCAGATAACTAAAAGGCTTAAGAAATCTGAAATGGTCAATTGTGGTTAGTTTCAATTCTCCATTTGATCAACATTTACCCCTGTGAATGTCAATTAAATCAAAGGCTGCACAAATTTAAGTAATTAGCACAATTTAGATTTAGGAAAGAACTTTTTCAGCAATTGAAATATAGTGCAGAGTTTCTCTTGGCCCAAAGCTATTTGGCTTCATGTGCATTCACTCAAATCTCACTTCCTGTACTGTTTCAAGTGTTTTATCTCCACTAGCAACTTTCTTTTAAATGATAGATACTCAATCTCACCATCACTCAACTGTTTGGCTTGCATCTCAAAATTTGGCTAGTGAAGTTGCCAAAATTTTCACTGTTTTTCTTATTAAAATGTTGCTGGAACAGTGGCAATTTCACTTGCTGGTCAGCACTCTCATGCTACCATTCAACCCCCTCTCCACTCCCTAAAATGCTACCTTGGTAGCGATGGTTACTGAGGCTTTGAAACTCCAATATGACATCACAACACCAATGAATTCAGCCAACAAAAACACCAAATAGAAGTAAATTTACTACACCAAAGTTCTCAGCATCACAGATTTGGAATGGACATTCCAGAGGTCAAGAAATTCAAAATCAAATGATGTTAGCAGTTGAACAATAGTAGGGACACAAAAGGAACCTAATAAATGTACTAGAATGGATTAAACAAGCAAAGAAATCAAAATCGCAGATCAAAACACATCCAGAATCCAACTGTTTGATATTTTGCAAAGTGTTTGATAAAATGCCCAAATGAATTTCAGATTTTGAATTTGAGTTTTAGGGCCTCTAATATGGATTGCAAGGTTCTATACGCTTTCTATCACTTGATTATACTTCTTTTGATCATTTAATTTTGATCTAAACACTAAACTAGCTTTTTTCACAATCTAGAAATGAATTTGAAGAAGAAATACCAAACAATGGCTGGAATAATTATTATGCACTAGAAAAATGTCCCTAGTTTGGTGGTTTAACACTCAATTTCGTATGGAAGTGATTCAAAAGCACAATTGACTGTTTAAGAAACTTTCTTTAATGATTTGAAATGTGTCTAAACTCTGAAATGAGTTATAAATCGCTTGCAACTCAAAATCAGTACTCCATTTACATTTTTTTAACCCAAAAAGTGATGGTTTAGAAAGCAAATTTGCACATAGGCCATAATATGATTAAATGAACTGTGCTAGCAAGTTTCACACATGAAATTAAACTTGTTCAAGCTTTTCAACAACACAGAAACAACATAAACCGAAATCACACCTTGCTATGGCCAATTATGTAGTAAAAAAATTCCATCACACCACCAAAATCAGGTTTCCAAGAATCTAAAGGTTTAAGCAATAGTGAAAATAACTCAAAGAAGTATGAATGCACTGAACTAAGCTAGAATTAGAATGCTTAGTATGACCAAACTCAGAATAGACCAAACAAAAAATATTAGCACGGTGAATTGCTGGAATTAAAAACTGAACAGTGAGATGCTATTAATTGTGAGCAACCAAGTTATGAAAATTGCATTTCATTACTTGCAATGGTCTGCTACACTTTTATCAACCTTCAACAACATCAACCAAGTTTGTATAAAGGCAGGCGTCTTACAAGAAGGAGAAGAGGAGGCCGTTATTGAAGAACAATGATCCCAAGTGCTACTATCTTCACTACTCTTCTTTCGCCCTTCAAAGTAAATTGTAACCTTGGATCTAATCTTTCTCTTCCTACAATTCGTTTTAGTGATTGATGAATTATTTTAAGGTGTAGGTTTGAAGGCTGATGAAAAGTTAATGAATTTGGGATCAAGGAATTTTTTCTATGCTTAAAGCCAACGTCTTCTTCTTGTTATAAGAAAGAGAATATGGCAATTGATTATGCATTTCTCCGGCCACATCAGCAGATGAAACGATGAGCGTGGGGATTTTAGGTGGGGACGGAGGTCAACAGGAGAGAGAAAAAACTGCACAATAGAGGAGAGAAGAAAAAAAATACGCCACATCAGCATGAAGTTAACGTCGTTCACTATAAAAATAACCTATTTTACTAGAGGTTTGTTTATGGGGGTTTTATAAACCCTTACTACTTTCCGCAGTAATAGTTAAAATCCGCAGTTAGATTTTGTATTTTATTTTTTAATAATTTTTTGACACTTTTAAAGCAACCATAATTTTTCTTTTGTCGCGCCTCAAGTTTTCGTTCGCACCTCAAGTCTTTGTTCGCCATTTCTTCTTTAGAAAGTTCGCCTCGACTTCTCCTTTTTCTCTTCGCAGGCTTCACATCTTGCTTTATCCAACCTTCTCGTCTTGATTTTTTCATCTTCACAACCTTCCCTTTCGTTTTCTTTGTTTCACTTTGCAATTCCTAATTTGATATGCAAGCTTCTCTTTCTTTTTCGTTTTTGTTTCTATCCTTTTCTATCTTCGATTTGTTTCTATTTCAGTCGCCATTTTCATTTCCATAAATCATTGAATGTCTCTTTCTATGCATTATTGTGAACCGAAACAACCGGTAGTTGAAGCAACCCCTTGTTTGGCTCCGCGAGTTTTCTAGAGTGGTGCCTCATCAATGGTAGTTCATTTTAATTTGTTTATTGAAGCATTAGCAAATAAGAATTCGTTACTAATAATTTCCAGAATAATTCATTGTTGTTGTTTGTGCAGATTCTAGGGTATTCCCCATTAATATCTTGGGAATTCAATCGACAGAAGTATTCATGATTCGCAATAATGCTAATATGAAAAGATGTATCCTCATCATTTTGAAACTTCTAATTCTTTTTTAGTTTATCTATCATCTACCTAATCTGTCATTTCTATGACTTTGAAGCATCATATATTATGCTAGTTAAAAGGATTCATTTTATTTTTGTGCATGTGTTGTTTGTGTGTTCAGTAGTAGATAGTGCGGTTGCAGCTGTTTGTGCTATATATCATAAAGGCAAGATATTTCATTTACTCATCTTTGAACACACAGTTTGAACACTTTTATCTTCCTTTCAATGTACTGCAATATGCGTTATTTTTTGTACTGTATATCTCTGCATACCATTACAAACACTTCTTATGTAGATCCAGATTATGGTGTTATTGAATCCACAACTTTGAAGTTTAGACAAAGTTAGAATGAGTTTCTAGCTTAGTTGGCATAGTACTTGTCAGAATTAAGGATTTAATTATATTATATTTGTTCTGTGTGTTCTGTTAACCTACTTTTCTCCTTTTTTTTCTCATCAACTGTTTGATTTTCCAATAATATGTAACAGGAAGGGTAAAAGCTATATGCTTTAAAGCTTTTGTTGTTTTTGACTAATGTTTCACCTTGGTAGGTTGGGTTTGTTACTAGTATTTGTTGCACTTGTTTTCTGATAAGATGTGATTGGTGAGTTCCTTCCCATTTAAAGCTACTGTATTTATTTGAAGTTATTGTTTTCTGACATGATGTTTGTTTTCACCTTTGATGTAGCTTGCATTTTCTGTATTTGATAAGAATACAGATCTTGATGTCTTGAACCATCCCATTCTTAATCTGGTTTACTATTTGGTAAGTCAACTTCTTGTATTTCTTTGCCAGGGAATAATGTTTAATTGTTGCATTAAATTTCTCTACTAAACCAATGACTAAAGAAAAACGGGAAAATCCTAACCGATGGGCACCAGCACCAGTTAAGGAGTAAAATAGAAACTTTTCACACAACATAAGATACAAATGCTAACGAGTGGCAACTTGTTAAAATGAGTAAACATCTTAACTAATAATTATATGGATGCATTCTACTTTATACTCCTTGTTACTAACCCAATCAAATTTCTAACTTAGCAATCTCTTATCTACAATTTGTATTATTTGTATACCATGTTTTATTCTTTGATAAATTACCTACAGGAAAGTTATCCACATTGTTGGCCCAAAGTATGCAATTAAGTACCATAATGTTGCAGAGAATGCTTTAAGTCATTGTATTTATATGGAGGCAAAGAACTATCCCTGAGAACTAGCTGCACATGGAGTTATAAGTGAGGTTTTATGTTGTCATGATTTTAGTTTATCAGTTTATTCCTTTTGATGTTGCAAGCTAATGCATGATTTATTAGGAAACCTCATGGGAAGTTGAGAGCGAAATTACTTTTGGGAATTATTACTACATGATCATTGTTGTTTCATTTCTTCCTTACATAAAGTAAATGAAGCACTGATAATAATCTTGTAATTATGTAATATATTGTATATAGGGAAATAATATAGTATATAGAACAGAGTCCACACTTAAACCAATGATCTCAGAAAGGATTATGAGTAGCTTATAACAATCTTCATATTGTTGAATTCTCTTGTCTAGATAAACATCTGCAATTGGATGCTCAGTTGCGTTTATGGGAAAGAAGAAAACATCAGGGAAAAGGATCACTAGTTTTCAGGTTGTTTACTTCTCACTCTTTTTCTCGTTTGGAATTTGCTTTTCTAGGACACCCCCTATACAAAATTATTGAAGGCTGATCATTAATCACATCATATATGATTAGTTTTTGCAGTTTTCACCAACTAACCCTAGGAAATTATTGGTTGCAATTGAAAGAAAGAATGCATGCAGCATCTCAAACTTTCATCTTAAATCTCACTCCATAGGTTAATCCATTTCTCATTTTCATTTGATTTTTTTTAGTTTTTTCCCTTTGTCTTGTTTTTTCTTTTCTGAAAGAAGCTAAGGGTAGTTTGTTGCATGTTCTTTGGTAACACAAATTTTTGTTTTCAGGTGATCAGGTGCAAGTAGAAAGTAGACCAGTATATTGTGCCTATCCTGATTTATGGCCATTTTGGTCTTTCATGGAAAGTTAAAGTTGGTGCAAGAAATATTTTAAAAAGGCACTTCTGCTTTCTGAAATATATTTCAAATTGCATAGGTTATTTGAGTGTATACTTTATTATACAACATCCATTTAAATTCCTCAAATGATGATTACACAGTAAAGCTTAGGGGCATCATGACATTTTTCCTTAAGTATAGTATCTGTTGCTTTGTTTTCTTGATAGAGTTTTCTAGCAGTTGTCCATATGATTTTTTAACTGAATTGATTTAAATGAGTCAAATTGACTTCGAAACGTCATTTGCTCTTTACAGGCAAGATATTAAATGCATTCCAGTGGCTGGTGTATTATCAGGTGCTGTGTTTTCTTTTCTGGCTGCATGATTATTTCAATCATAAATCATGGTTTATAAATAAGTAATTTGTCTAGGAATTTGATTTCATTTTAGTAGGTGCCAAAATGTTTTCCAATCAGTTTGACGACTTCTCTGTCTTTGTTGCCGAGAAGGATGATACCAGAGAATTAAAGGTATCACAAAATATTTAATTGAAATAATAAAAAAAGTGATAACATCCATAGAGAATAGAAAAAAGGGAGAGGCAAAGGTGTAGCATGGAGGAGATACATAGCTCAAAAAATGATGATAGGGTGGTATTATGGATCAAATCAATACCTTGGAAGACTTCTATAATTATGCCAAAAAATGCATTTTATATTAAAGCTTTATGGTCACAAACATATCCACAAGTCTTCTATGTTTCTTCTACTTTCACAACGTGTCAATAAAAAGTTGAATGCTTAATATCTATTGTAAGTTTTCACATTTAATAAACTAGAAAATCACATGTAAGGCCAGTTAAATTTGATAGTGAAATTTTAAAGTTGATAATTAATTGCAAAAGTAGGTGATTTTCAAGATAGTATTCGTATCTTAGGTCCATCAATTGTAAAAGCTTCAAGCTTCAAGGTCTAAACTAGTTATGTTTTCACTATCATAATTGCAGGTTCCTTTGTCTTTGTCATCGTGGCCAAAGTTCCATGCAACAAAAAAACCTGAAGATGATGATGTACATGAATGAATATTTTCTCGGGATTGGGAAACACAGGATGAACTGATACATATGAGAAATTAGGAAGTTTTTCTGGGTTTTCTTCCCAACCAAATGGAACTGAGGCAATTAGCTCAAGAGGAGTTTGAGGGGAGTGGACAACTTAAGAGATCTTTAAAAAATTAGACATTGTTTCTTTTTTAGTAATGTAGTGAACATCTTAGTCATATTTTTAATATTTTAATTTAGTATTGAATATTTTTCCTTTTAATATATCAACAATTAGTTGTATGAATATGTTAATATGTTGAACAATTTGAACAATATAGTTTATTTTATATATAGTATTCAGTTTTAGTTCATATTATTTTATTCTATGTTTGGTTAATAAAACTAATTTTATTATAATCTCATTTTATTACAGTCAAAAACTAGAAAAAAATATGTACACATTTTCGGGGGTTTTTGAAAAACCCTGGCCAGTTTCGGCGATTTTTCCAAAACCCCCGCTAGTTCTGACGGTTTTTCCAAAACTCTCGTTACTTCTGACGGTTTTTCAAAACCCCCGCTAATTCCGGTGGTTTGTCAAAAAACCGTCGGTAATTACTTAGTGACACAGCTTTTTCCAACGATTTTTCTAACTACGGTAACGTATTTTTCGGGGGTTAAAACCGTCGGAAACAGAAAAAATAACCCTTGGTAAAAATCTAAATTTTTGTAGTGGTTGCTGTCCATTTAACGAATAGGACTGAACTCATGCACTTTTCATAACATAGGGATCCAATGTCTTCATTTTAAAAACTGGATACTAAACAAAAATGTACCTCTTAACACTCTTAACATAGGGACAAAGTAAGCATTTAAGCCTATATATAATGATGTTTGTATGAAAAAAGTTTCTATTAAAGAATGATAAACTTTGATTACAACTATAGAATTAGTATAACTAATAATTATTTTTAAAAACTTTAGATCTATTAAGAATATAAATAATTATAAAATGATAATTGTAAGATTCATGAAAAAAATATATATATATATATATATATATATATATATATATATATATATATATATATATATATATATATATATATATATATTTATAGTAGTAAATTTTAGTATTTTATTAGTAATAATACTTTTAATGGATAGAAAAATGTAAATTTTGGATATAAAATTATAGTAATTTTAGAAGGAGAGGTTCAAATTTTTGGTAACTTATTTAGTAAATTTTTTTAAATTGAATAGTAAAAAGTAAATAGTAAATAGTAAAAAGTAAATAGTAAAAATAAATTTTCAGCATTAAGATTCCTTAGCATGGAAGAAATTAGTAGGTAGAAACTAGGATCAGATTTGGTGAGTAAATGATTAAAATATTATTTTTAAATAATATTAAAATAATAAATAATATTAAAATATTAATGAATAGTAAATTTTTTTTACTATAAATAGTCATAGGAGGGAAGGGTATTTGGCACCAAGAAAAGAGGAATCAAGTGAGAGCTTGAGAAATAAAGAAGAAAGAGTTAGGCAGAAATTTTTAGTTGTAAGAAGAGTAGAGGTTCTGAAGGGTTTCGGGGAAACAAATTCGGAGCAGGAGATTAAGTCTGGCATAGAGGTAAGGGGAGCTAATCCTTCTTGTATATGAATTTTATCCATGTTATGATAATGAATATGAGTTATGAGTATGTTAAAATTTTGGTAATGGTAGTTATTTATTCACTTGTATAAATTTAGTTTTCTTGATTATAATTTTCTTATTTTCGAGTTAGTGTGATAAAACTTTTCTTTTAATTATTTTGACCGTTGGATTTAGCTAAAATTTTAATATATGAATCCTAAGACCTATTTCTTCACTTTGACCGTTCGGATTTGTAATTAGAAGTCTGTACTTAGAGAAATAAATCCTGCATGTTTGAGTAAATTAATTACCCCTCTAGATCTGTTACTGAGTCATTTGGGTAAAATATAGATTATGACTTATTTGACCGTTGGATCAAGCTGAAAATTTTATATATGATTACTAAGATTTATTACTACACTTTGACCGATCGGATTTCTAATTGAAAGTCTATGTTTGGAGAAAATAATTTTTAAGTTTTGAAAAATCTGATGAACACTATATTTCTGTTCTTAAGTTATCATGGTAAAAATTTCATATATATTTCATTTACCGTTAGATTGAGCCCAAAATTTAGTATGTAATTCATAACACATATTAAGTCATCTTTACCGTTCAGATTTGTAATTAGATGTCTGTGCTTAGAGAAATTAGTTTCGCATTTTGAGTATAACCGAAAACCACTTAAAATTCTGCACCTGAGTTACCTCGGTAAAACCTCAATATCTATTTAGTTAACCGTTGGATCAACCTCAAATTTTAATATGTAGTTTATAACACATAGTGAATTATTGTGACCGTTCAGATTTGAAATTGGAGTTACAGATTTATAGATATTAATTTCGTATCTTCTCAGGGATCTCAATATTGCTTAATTTCTATTTTTTGATATCTATATTAAATTTCGGTGTTAATATTATATGCTGTTGTCTTAAATCTGTAAATAAGAAATTTGTTAAAAATTAGTTGGGGAACGCTTTGGCTAAGGAAAGATTTGGTACTTAAGTTGTCCATTGTGACGCACCTCTCTTTCCTGGAAGTCTACTCGACAAGTTTTTAACTTAAATCCTATTGAACAGATTATGTACTGTTAAATTATTGTGTAATATATCTTGTTGGAATATATTCAGTTTGTATGATTTCTGAAATAATTGGATTTTATCAGAATTGAATTTATGCATCTGAACATGATTGTGAATTATAATGATGTGATTTATGTGGAAAGTATGTGAATGTATGTGATATAGTCAATTTGTATGACTTTTGGGATGGATGGACGTGATGCATATTGGTGTATGCATTCTGATTTGGTGTTTGATGCATATTGGTGTATGCATTCTGACATGTCGTTGATGCATATTGGTGTATGCATTCTGATTTGGTGTTTGATGCATATTGGTGTATGCATTCTGACATGTTGTTGATGCATATTGGTGTATGCATTCCGATTTGGTGTTTGATGCATATTGGTGTATGCATTCTGATATGTTGTTGATGCATATTGGTGTATGCATTCTGATTGGTGTTTGATATATATTGATGCATGCAATGTGGTTTAGTATGTAACTCATATTTGTTTATGTAATTTGATCTGGTAAAGTGAGCATAGTATGGTTTGGTATCGAGGTATGATTATTGTATTGAATTGTTAGCTCACCCTTACTTGTGTGTGCATGTGAATACGATGATCGTATAATGCGTGATATTATACGGGAGCAGATGAAGGAATGTCGTCTGAAACAATACCAATGAAGAAAGAGATCGAAGAATAAGTTAGAAGAATTCAAGTTATACTTAGGAGTTTATAGTTGAAATCTGAGTTTAAAATATGTATATCAACTGTGAATTTATAAGTGTGAGATTACGGGATATTACCGTAAATGTAATGTTACAATATATAAATTATGAATTATCCAGCATGAGATATTGGGATGTTACATTAATGGTATCAGAGCAGTTCGTCCTTAGGATGACCTCTGTGTTGTGGGTCTTCCGTGTCTTCTCTGTGAAGAATTGAATCTAAATGGTATAATTTACCATTTCCTCCAAATCTAGATAGTAGAGTATTGTGTCTAACTACTCATGACTTTTACCATAGATGATTTTCCTTTCTTAATTCTGAGGGTTTGAGGAAAGATATTAGAATTAGTTAAAGCCTTGATAGGGAAATATAATACTAGAGTTTAAGTTTCAAAGGATGAGTGAAGATGTTGGTGTTTAGAAGTAAAATTTTTAGAAGTTTCTAGAACAAAAATTAATAGATGAGATATCTTACGTTTCACAAAAAGGAGTTGAGTTCAAAGGCTAGATTTAGAGAAGCTTTGGATAAGCATGAATGTAGCAAGGTTTGAGAAATCAGTTTGGTTTAGTATATCAATAACGTTAGAAGTCAGAAGAGAAGGAAGTGTTGATGAGAAACGAAATGACATTGTGTGAGATTGGTAACATGGATTGATGTATCAGTGAGGATTGGAATCTGAAGAAAGAAAATGGTGGAAGATTTGAAGAGAAAATTTAAAAAAAAAAAAAAAAAAGGGATAGGAATACGGAAGTAGATTAAGAATAAATCAAATATTAGACGAAGAAGAGTAGATGAGAAGTTATATAAGGAATAAAGAGGATTGAGAGAAAGTTTAATAGGAGGAGAAATTTATAAGTTAAGAGGACACGAGATCTTTTATTGGAAGGATTTTAAGCTAAATGGATTATTAAAAGGAGATGGTTAGATTTTTTCAGTAAATGTATTAGAGATAAGATTTGAGATTATGTGATTGTGGTATGAGGAGTAGTGGAGAAAATCCAGGTACGCAAATTTTGGCTTTCGGCTTATGCAAATATTTGGTATTTTTTTGATAGGATTAAAGTGTCATGGTTTATGGTTGTAAATTTTATTGATTTTGGAATATTAAAGTTAGTAGAGGTAGTGTAGGTTGAATTGATATTATTATGAACATGAAAAGATAAGGAAGAAGAAGAGTTTGGAAATAGATAAAAAGGAGGGTTGCAATGTGATTAGGGAATTTGGAATAATTAAGAAATTGTAGGTTGTGATTGGAGAAATTTCATCAGGTATAGTTATATGGTAGTATTCAAACCTCAATGGTGATGTAAAGGATGGGTAAAGATTTATATGTCGCACCTTGATCTCTATCCAGTGATGTGTGTGAGTGAACTTGTTTATACTTACTTTTAGTTCGCATAAGATAAAAATTTGAGATTTGGTTAACACTAAGTATCCTTGGGATATGGTTTTGATCTCGGGAAGCACATTATAATTGAGGTTGCGTTGTGGTTGATTGCTTGATAATCTCTATAGACGAGTGGTAGGAAGTAACATGGTGGTTAAATGGTTGGGAGGGTGTACTTGCCTGAAAAAGTTCTTGAATAGAGTGGTGGGAAGGGATACTTGGCATAATGGTTTTGTGCTATGACATGTTTTGATGACCCATAAATTCTTTATATCTATGGGAGTTATTTCAAGTATTAGAGGATTAATTAGTATAACCATTAAACTATATTTTAATGTTATAGGATGGATTTAACTTATGTGGCATAAGTAGTTTATTTAAATGAGTAGGTTCAATACTGATAAGGAAGCTAGTTAGTTTTAAATTCGGCCTTATTGATATAAGTGGTTTCATAAATTATAACATTGTTGATTGAGTGATCTGCTGAGTCTTATCAAAGATACGCAGTTGTTAGGTACTGGGTTACGGATAACATTAAGTTTGTGGATTCATATTAGGTTAGGATGTGGGAAGGTATTTTGAGGACACGGTTTATATTCCTAAGATTTAGAGTTTATAAGTTAATTCTTGAAGAATGTTTTAACTTAGGCTAGTAATGGTTGCTAGGAAAATAATTAAATGAAGGTTGAGGTAATTTGGAGTATAGTCTTGAAAGAAGCTTGATTATTCTAGTTTTGTTAAGTATTTCAGAAGTGTTTATCAGGTGAAGAAAATAGTGGTTCAACATTTAGTGTGAGTTAAATAAAGGATGAGGACTAGTATTTTAGGGATATCTGATCAATGCAAGTGAAGGATAGATATTGTAGTCTAAAGTATGATCGAAAGGATGGTTTGGTCATGTTTCAATATGTTTTTAGAAGTTTATGGTCTTAAAGAATTGTGAGTTGATTGTTGAACATTAAGTGTAGTTAAGGGTGAAGGCAATATTACCGAGAATCAGATAAGTCCATCAAGGACGAGTGAAGGAAATGATGCATGATATTAAGTGTGGAAGGGTTTCTATGGATGTTATAAAGCATACTCAATATAGGTATTACTTTTGGACAAGTTCTTGTCAAATGGGTATAGAAAAGAAAACATAAGGATGAATTATTTAGTAATAGTGTTTTGTACTCCGTGTAATCATCAGAGTAATTAGAAATTTTACGGAAAATAGAAGTATAGGGTAAGGTGGAGCAATCTAGTATAATTTTTGGTAAACATAAGTGGCTTTTGGAGGCGTACGATTTCTAGGAGTACAAACTGTGTGGAGAAAATATAATGGAAAATTGTTACGGAAAAAGAACGATTCTTAGAGTTTTACATGGTCATGGAAGTCTTAAATAAGGATATATAAGAAGGATATATAAGGAGAATCACTTTCTGGTTATAGTAGGAATGAAAAGTTTCTCGAATCTTGTGATTAATAGTTTATGAGTGATCTCGGCACAAGTGAAGAAACGGACAAGCAATTTGGAGAGAGCCCCACCTATTTTCATACATCCAAGGGATTTTAAGAATTCAGGGGCTGCCAATTGTCAACTAAAGACAAAAAAAAACAAAATCCTGAAATTAAGGGGAAGTCACGGGAGGATGTTCAGATTGGCTATAAATGAAGCATAGCAGAGAGGAGATGTAAGTAGATTTTAGCATTAGATTAGGAGTAGGAATAGGAAACACTCTCGGTTCCTCTCTTCCAGAGGCTCTGAGCCTTCATTCTAAACAGTGCAAATGAGTTCTTTTAAAACATTAATGGATTATTTTGAGACTAGTGAGGTATGATGGTTTTGATGGGGCTAAAAGTGACAAGTAAGAGTGTTCTGAAGGTCTATGATTTTAATTTTTTTCGTGAGTACATTTCAATTTGAGATGCTAGAAATTTTATGCATAAAATAAGTAAAGAAATGATTCAGGTTATGAGTGTGAGACTTTTCTAGTTGAATACGTTCAGATGAGTATTAAATTTGTAATCCTAAATTAACTCTTGACTGCTTTCCTATATTATGCATGATGATGTCTTTATTATATATGCATGACGTATATAATTGGGATGTTACATACGCGCGTTAGCAAACCCCATATATATATATATATATATATATATACCCAAACCCTTACTCACCTCTCTCATTCCTCTCAATCCTTTCTCTTTCATCTCTCTCACTCCAACTTTTTCTCTGTCATCTCTACTGTAGTCCCAATTGAAAAAGTCAGAAACACTTGCCTTTAAACAATTTGCTTTGTAAAGAGTTGAGTCATTGACATATTCACCTTCAGGCAAAGGTTCATTCAAGATCTCTTCAATTTCACCATCTTCACTAATTTCTCTAATTTCATCATCTGCATATGTTGAATCATCATCTCTAAAAAAACTCTCCAGGCCAATTACCAATTCTTTCGGATGTCATTATGCTTGTGAAAATTAGATAAAATTATATATGACAAAAATTATAAAATGAAAACTCATTATAAAGTCATTTTTTGAAAGAAATTGTTTAACAACGAGTGTTTCTGATTTTTTTCCAGGCCAATTACCAATTCCTCTGATGTCATTATGCTTGTGAAAATTAGATAAAATTAGATAAGACAAAAATTATAAAATAAAAACTCATTATAAAATCATTTTTTGTAAGAAATTGTTTAACAACAAGTATTTCTGATTTTTTCCAGGTCAATTACCAATTCCTTTATGCTTGTGAAAATTGGATAAAATTAGATGAGACAAAAATTATAAGATCAAAACTCATTATAAAATCATTTTTTTGTAAGATTGGAGTGAGAAAGATGAAAGAGAAAGGGTTGAGAGGAATGAGAGAGGTGAGTAAGGGTTTGAGGGGTTTCTTTTTTTTTTTTTGAGTTTTGAGAATGAAAATTATTAAAATATCCTTAACCTTGAAACTTAGAATCTATGGTATATAAGGATATTTTTGTCTACTAAAACCCGGTACACATTGCTAAAATGTACCAACTGAAAAACAGGCATACGCACGTTAGCAAACCCCATATATATATATATATATATATATATATATATATATATATGGGGTTTGCTAACATGTGTATGCCTGTTTTTCAGTTGGTACTTATATATCATGGATTTTAAGTTTTAAGGTTAAGGGTATTATAATAATTTTCATTCTCAAAACTAAAAAAAAAAGAAACCTTCAAACCCTTCTTCACCTCCCTCATTCCTCTCTACCCTTTCTCTTTCATCTATCTCACCGCAGCATTTTCTCTATCATCCTATGGTAGCTCTAACTAAAAAAAATCAGAAACACTGGCTGTTTAACAATCTTAAAAAAAATGATTTTATAATGAGTTTTCATTTCATAATTTTGTCTTATCTAATTTTATCCAATTTTCACAAGCATAAAGAAATTGATAATTGACTTGGAAAAAATCAGAAATACTAGTTGTTAAACAATTTCTTACAAAAAAATGATTTTATAATGAGTTTTCATTTTATAATTTTTGTCTTATCTAATTTTATCTAATTTTCAAAAGCACAATGACATCAAAGGAATTGGTAATTGGCCTAGAAAAAAAATTAGAACACTCGTTGTTAAACAATTTCTTACAAAAAATGATTTTATAATGAATTTTCATTTTATAATTTTTTTCGTCGTATATAATTTTATCTAATTTTCACAAGCATAATGACATCCAAAGGAATTGGTAACTGCTTTTTTTTAGAAGTGATGATTCAACATATACAAATGATGAAATTAGAGAGGTTAGTGAAGATGGTGAAATTGAAGAGATCATGAATGAACCTTTGCCTGAAGGTGAATATGTCAATGATTCAACTCTTCTTTACAAAGGCAAATTGTTTAACGGTAAATGTTTATGATTTTTTCAATTGGGGCTACAGTAGGGATGAGTAAGGGTTTGGGTTTTTTTTTTTAGTTTTGAGAATGAAAATTATTAAAATACCGTTAACCTTAAAACTTAGAATCCATGATATATAAGAATATTTTTGTCTACTAAAATCCGGTACACATTGCTAAAATATACCAACTGAAGGACAGGCGTATAGATATATAAATTTATATTATTTAATAAAAAATTAAATAATGCAATATTAAAAAAGTGTAAATATTTAATTTTCTATTAGGAGTGTTTTGTTATAATTTATTTTAGAATAATTTAATGTGTCTACGTGGTTGTAATATAATTCTTATTCTTTATGCAAAGTGTTATTTTTATTTCTTTTGTTAAATGACAACTTTGTAATATCAATTATAGGTGACAACGTATAATGCTGCATATTGGATAGTAAATTCATATTATAATGATGTCATTTTATAGGATCATACTGTCATCTCTTAATGATGTAAGAAAGTAATATCTATGAAAAAAATCATTAAGATAATATTTTGTAAAAATATTTTGTCATGTAAAATTAGAAGTAATAGTTACTTTAAATTTAATTTGCAGGAAAGTTGAGTGAAAAGAACTTTTTGTAAAACAATTGTGTAATATTTATATAAAATGTAACGGCATAAATGAATACCAAAACATAATGAAACAAAATGTAACACCCCAAAATATAAAACATCTCACACCCAAATTTATTTCATTAATAAAGAAAACATCGTACAATATTACAATCCTCCATTTAGGAGTAAGATAGTTCACACTAGAAATACATTATATTTTCACACATAAATAAAACACTCTTAATTTTATTTTATTTTTTTCTTCTTAAAATATTCTTCATTTTTCTGCTGCTTCCTCCTTCACTTGAATTGGTTCAGACGTCGTTCCCTCATCTGCTCCCGTATAACAAAAACATTATACGATCATCGCAAAAATAAGATTTTTCCGACACAAACAAACAAGTAAGGGTGAGCTACCATGCAACATTCAAAGAAAAGCATTACACTAGTGCTATACGTAATACATTCACCATAAATTCATGTAAAATGCAATTATCATTCTAGACTCTATTATCCGGATATAATGTTGATGGAAGTCTCGGGTGGTCATGCACTTGTGGTGATTTCAACAACAAAAATTTTGGCCAAATATAAATTATATCATATCACCCACAAGGTTAATCCATTAATGTCTATAAACATAGACTAGGACCTCCTACTACTCTCACCTCATAACACATCCTTCTCTAATTGATACTGGAAGATTATTAGAGTTTTAGGATAACCACCAACAACAGGACCCTCAACATCAACATATACACTAATACCATACCAATATAGAATCTCTCCATGAGACTCATATCATGCTCATTTTCCTCAACTCATGTCATACTATTACAAAATCTCCTCATAAAACTCATATCATGTTCAGATTCATAATTTCATATCAACATCATAAAATACATTCAACATAGAAATCATACAAGATAAATATATTACAAACAAATTAACAATAATAAAATGTTACTATAAATGGTCACCGGAGAAGAATCAAATGTTTGACAATCATTAAAATAAACTTAATAAAAATTCTTGGGGAAACAAAAAGTTGAATCTGACAGAGCCGGTTAGAACTTCTCATCCTTCCAGAAATACAACGTAATTAAATAATAAGAATAATGACAGGTTTGGGGAAATAAGAAGTTGAATCTGGCAGAGCTGGTTAGACAACTTCTAATCCTTCCAAAAATAAAAACGAATAAGGAAAACAATATAAAGTATGGGGAAACAAGAAGTTGAATCTGGCAGAGCCGGTTAGACAACTTCTCATCCTTCCAGGAATACAATGTAATTAAATAATAAGAATAATAACAAGTTTGGGGAAATAAGAAGTTGAATCTGGCAGAGCCGGTTAGACAATTTCTAATCCTTCCAAAAATAAAAACGAATAAGGAAAACAATATAAAGTATGGGGAAACAAGAAGTTGAATCTGGCAGAGCCGGTTAGACAACTTCTAATCCATCCATAAACAATTAATAGCATACATATGCATAACATAATCAACATCACATTTTACAACTATCACACTTGGATCTAAACACAGAAGCATCTTCTCATCAAAAATTCAAAATCATACAGAAACAAAATACTTCACACTCAAGATTTAAGATCAACCAAAAGCAACATATACAAGACTCAAAATAATACCAAACAAAATGTAACTCCCCTTATCTCTATTCCAGACTTAGTTTCCTCTTCTCAAATCGTTCTCCGGAAACTTCCAGAATTTCCCCTCTTCAACTAGAATTTCCTCCAACTCTCTTCTCTCACAATTTCTCTAGAATTTTGGTGCAAATCTTCAACCTCCCCCCCTTGGCTATTTATAGCCAAAAAATTTTACTATTCATTTTTACTATTCATTTTTACTATTCATTTTTACTATTCACTTTTACTATTCATTTTTACTATTCAAAAATTATTTTTTTATTCACCATTCTTATCTTTGAATGATTAATTCTACGTGGAGTGTTTTCTTCCACAATTTATTTTAATATTTTTTTAACTATTCACTATTCACTATTCACTATTTACTATTTACTATTTACTATTTACTATTTACTATTCATTTTTTTTAACTTTTAAAATAAATTCTCAAATTTTTAAACTCCTTCCTTTGAAATTATTATTATTGTTACCTATCATAAATTTTAATTAATTTTTTTCTTACCATATTTTTATTAACTTTATAAAAAAAAATAAAAAAAAACAACTATTTATTAAATTTAAATATTTTTCATGGGTCTTACACAAGACAATTAGTTGTTTTCAAAATGAGTTATGTTTTTTACTATATCATTAACTCGCAATGATTTTACAACAAATTAAATTACCTTCAACTATATTTATAAAAAATATTCTAAAAGTATTTATCTATTTCTTTGTATTATTATTTCTATAATAAGAATATTAAAAATAAAATACTTTATCACAAATTTTAAAATATTATTAAGTTTGTTTTAACATTGTAAACATCCAAATATATATACTATTTTTAATATAATTTATAGTATTTTAAATATTATCTTAAATTATTTTATTAAACTTCTCTACCAAATCTAATGTTGATTAGATATACTCAAATTATTATATACATTAAAACATATAGTATATTATATTATGAATTTAATATAATCGTTAACATAACAATATATATTAAAATCTTGTGTTACGAATACGTTGTAACAAACTAGTTGTTCATTATCTTGTTATAAAATTAATATTTTACAAATAGTACTCTATTATCAAATAAAATATGCACCAAGTTAATTAGACATAATATTATTGTATGCGAAGTTAGTTAGTTTGACTTATGGATAACTATTTAAATAATAAATTAAATGTTAACTTTTTACAAATTTGAATATTTTTATTTAAGTTCTTACTTTTAAATAATAGAAATTTAATTAAAATATTTTAAAAAACCTTCTAATAAAAATTTAATTAAAAAAATAAAAATGATAAAAAATACAACATGTAAGACCCATGAAAAAATATTTACCTTAATAGTAACAATTTTATTACTAGTAGTAATAAATTTCTTTGCGAATGAAAAATATAATAAATTTATGTAAAAAATAAAATGTGAAAAGCTAAATAAGAAATTTTGGTAGCTTAATTGATAGAAAACTATAGTGATTTCAAGAACATGGGTTCAAATTCTTTTCTACCTTTTTGTTTTTTAAAAAAAAATTAATTAAAAAAAATTAAAAAAAACAAACTAAAAAAAATTAAATATTGATAGTGGATAAAGCATTTCAGATTTTAAGGTGTCAGAATCATTAAAAACGCACCCAAAACCCCTCTGAACGGACGCCAGGTGTCAAGCTGAGGGGAGTCAGAAATCAGATAGTGGAATGCAGGTGTCAGCAGAGGAGCGGACGTTCGTTTTAAACAAAACTGATTTTCTGAAATTCGCGTCACACTCTCTGCATGCACTCTTCTTCTCTAAAATCTGATCTTTCATTTCTCCTTCTTCTCTCTAAAAAGTTCTCCCTTCTCTCTACCGAAACTCACCCTTTCTCTTCTCTGATCTCCATTCAGGCACCATAGAAGAACTTTCGGCGTCCTAAGCTTCAGTTTGAACCGATTGGTTTTGAGTTTTGAATGGGTAAGTTCTTCTTGTCCTTAGCCGTTCGTTCTCGTACACATGCAAACCAAGTTCTGGTTGCATGAGTTCTTAGTTTCATTATGAACCATTTTGGTCTATTGTTTAATTCTGGTTTGAAGAGTCGTTGAGCATTGAGGGTAGAAGGAATTGTAATCAGGCAAACCGTAATCGGTCTAGGATGTTCATTCACGCTCAGAGGTAAGGGAAGCTTATCTAATTTAATTGTATGTTCGTTGCTCGATCGTTGATAATGAATGTATGTTGCTGAGTGGTTGAATGTATATAAAGTATGAATGCTGATATGATTGTTTATGTGGAATATGATTAATTAGCATGATATGGATTGTACGAAGTATGAAATTTGATTATGATATGAATTTATAAAGTTATGAAATTATGTATTGAGAAATGAGTTGAAGATAAATGAATTCTGAATATGAAATTCCACTATGATAGTGTACGTTCGTTACTGAATGGTCATTTACAGTTCGGTAATGGCAGTAAGCTTAGTTGAAATTGGACTCTTTCATTTGGAAAGAATCCTAGTTGAGGACGAGCATCTTCGTATGGTAATACTATGCTTGAGCGTTCGGCCAAGCATAGTTGCATCTGAGTATTCGGTAATAAACCTAAAATTTGTAAATATATGTATTTGTATATCTTAGTTATTCTTAAACACAATTTCAATAGTATTTTATTATATTCATTAGTCTTTCTATTATAAGTTTAGTAGTGCTCGGTCTCACACCAAGCTCTCAAAATGAGTAGTGCTCGGTCTTATACCAAGCGTTTGTACTCGTTTATGGTTTGATCTATCTTGATGAAATAGCGTTCGTCCAACTTCAGTAGAATTTCCCTTTATCGTGTTCGGTCATTGACTGGCATTAGGTTTATGTATGTGAATTCTTCTAAAGTATGGTTCTTTAAACGTTTTGACGTGTCTACATTCATTGGTTCCGGCCTAGAGCCTCAGTATTTGATATGTTCTTTGAGTGTTGGTTTGAGCTCACGAGAGTCAGTTCATTTAACTGATTCATGTTGTAAGTAACGTTAGTCATATATTATATAATTGTACTTGGTTTCTTCCTCAATCTGACAGTAACCCTCTCGGTCTTATTCTATTCTGGAACGGGAGACTTCTCTAACTCGTTCCTAGTGTTCATCTTTGTTCTGAGTGAGGACTGAACGTTCGGTATTTGATGTTCTTAAAATCGGTGAACAAAGATGAAATTAAAATGATGGATAATGAAAGATGAAGAGAATATGAGAAGGATGAAATATTGTGGATTTTGAACGAGCGTTCCGGGGAGGAACGACTCATGAATGAATATTGGAATTTGTAAAGTATGAATGTGGTAATGCTAAGCTGGCGGTTCATCCTGATGTTCCGTGTGTACTCGTCCTCACGTAGAGGAGGGTAGGTCATGTGTGGGAACGACAGGAGGTCCTCGTCCTTAGGGGTACTTTGGACATATAGGACTAACCTCGGGTGGCAGCTGTTGAGGGCATCCCAGTTACTACATCACCCGGGTGCATGAACGTCGTAGCTACACAGATTTCTTACAGTCCGGACAGTCAGTCTAGTAGTAGGCCTTGATTGAAACGTATGTTGGAATGTATCTTATGTGTTTGAATGTGAGAAATGTATGTTTATACTTGAATTAAATTACATAAGCTTACCCTGTGCTTTTCCTGTGTTGTTGGGTTTTGTACGTCTATCTTTGTCATTGCAATGATCATCCATGTGGATGTGAGCAGAAGGAGACAAACTGCTGGAAGAGGCGCTGGAAGAAGAAAATTTCGTAGAGGTAGAAGTGAAGACCGAAAAATAGGACGTTCGATCAGTAGTTTAGCTATTTTGTAAGGTGGTCGTTCAATCACCTTCTCCTTTCGTTTTGTATGACCGTCTGATGTTGACTTTTGTAAACCGTTCGGTCAAAATTGCTTATCTTGTACAGTTAAGTTTGTAACTCTTTTTTGTAGGCTGTTCGGCCATAACCGTATGTTCTCTTTTAGTGTAAGACTGATCTGAATTATTATGTAATGTGATTATTCTAGTATATAGTTTTAGACTGTATTTTTGGGATGCTACATAAGGCATTATTGAGGAATCCATTATGTAAGTGGTCATTAAGATATTAATATAATAAAATAATATTAAAATAATAAATAATATTAAAAAATTGATGAATAGTAAAATTTTTGGACTATAAATAGCCAAGAGAGGGGAGGCTATTTTGCACAAAGAGAGGAAGAATCAAGTAGGAAACCTTGAGAAATAGAGAAGATAGAGTTAGGAAGAAATTTTTAGTTTAAGAAGAGTAGAGGTTTTGAAGAGTTTTCGGGAAAAACAAATTTGGAGCACGAGAAGTCTGGAACAGAGGTAGGGGAGCTAACATTTCTAAGCTAATATATTATGATTTAGTATTGTGTTTATTACTATTCATGTCTTGAAATTTTGTGTGAATATTGTTAATGCTTAGTGTATATCTATCTATATTGAATTTCGGTGTTAATATTATATGTTGTTGTTTTGAATCTATAAATAAGAAATTTGTTAAAAACTAGTTGAGGAACACTTTGGCTAAGGAAAGACTTGGTACTTAAGTTTTCCATTGTGACACACCTCTCTTTCTTGGAAGTCTACTCGATATGTTTTTAACTTAAATCTTGTTGTACAGATTGAGTATTGTTAAATTATTATGCAATATATCTCGTTGGAATGAAAATGTCTGATGGATTAATGTTATTGTGGTAGATATGGAATTATGAATTATAATTGTAATGGTAGGATAGAGAAATCTTAAAAACCGGAGTTGGTACATCCTTTATCATAGAGCATCCCTGGTCCAATCCAGTAAGTTGTGACTAGTCATATGTACTGGCGTTTATGGTGAGTTTGATTCGTCAAACATTTGATTCTTCTCCGGTGACCATTTATTGTGATATTTTAGTATTGTTAATTTATTTTGTGATATATTCAGTTTGTATGATTTCTGTGATGATTGTAATTTATTATATTGGATTTGAATTTATGCATCTGAACATGATATGAGTATTATGGGATGATTTCGTAATGGTATAATATGAGTTGAGGAATGTGAGCATGGTATGAGTCTCGTAGAGAGATTCTGTAATGCCATGGTATGTGTGTATATGTTGATGTTGAGGGTCCTGAAGTTGGAGGTTATCCTGATACTCTAATAATCATCTAGAAAGGATGAATTATGTGGTGAGAGGGGCAGGAGGTCAAAGTCTATGTGCTAGTTTTGGACATAGTGTTGAGGACTAAAAAGGCATCACAAGTGCGTAACCTCCCGTTGATCGCTCATCAACATATCATCGGGATAAGTGTCTATTGGGTATTGTGGAACGTGTGTCCATTGAGTATTGTGGAACGAGTGTCTATTGAGTATTGTGGAACAAATGTCTATCAAGTATTGTGGGATGAGTGTCGATTAATATCTATGATGCGATTGTTGTATGATGGTATGAGTCTGTCTCACATAATTATTATATCTACTTGTTTGTGTTTGTGTTTGGGTATGTGCGATTGTATAATTCGTTATACGGGAGCAGATGAAGGAATGTCGTCTGACTCACTGCCAATGAAGAGAAAGTTATAAACCCTAGGACGTCCTAAAGCTTATATATTATTCTAAAAATTACAGAAAACTACGCCCAAGCCTAAAATAATGGCGCTCAGCAGTAAAATACCGCTCAATGGTAAGTGTGTTTGTTGAATTCTTCCCCTCAGTTGCACTTTCACCCCTCAGTGGTGCCAACAAGTGTTAAGTAGTGCCGCTCAGCGGTAAAATGGCGCTGAGAGGTACTTGCGACTTCTCTTCTTTTGCACTTTTTGTGTTCTTTTCTGATTCCATCTCTATCCTTCTTCACTTCTTTCATCAAATTCACCATAAAACCTGCATAAAACATTGAAATCAAGCATAAACCTATCCAACTCTCTTATTTCCAAAAATGTAAGCAAAAAAATTATTCCAAGCTAGTTTCTAAGTGTTAAAGGTTGCTTTTAGTATTTATTTTAGGCATGAAAATAGCAGTTTTTCAACTGTTATCACAACCCTAAACTTAGAACTTTGCTTGTCCTCAAGCAAACAAGATGTAACTCAATCTTCTACCAATCAATACAATGGTTCACCCCATTCAAAAATCCTCTTTTCAAGATAAGTAAGTACTCAATTAAGCTCATGATAAAGACTTCAATCAAGACATGCACATGCTTTAGTGTTCACACAATCACCTAATATCCAACAAATGCTACTTTTCATGAATGATCAATCACTTAAGCATGGATGTTCATGTGCTCATGGAATCTTTCCTCACTAGATAAAGTGTTTAACTCAAACACACAAGTGTATAAGAGGTATTCACTCATTCACTCTACTATCACAATGTCACATGAATTGGCTTTGCCTTTCATTTAACCACAATCAAATACATTCACAAACATGCATCATCACAAGGACTTTTCAATGGCTTATAATGTGGCTGGCCTAACAAGAAAATTGGTTTTTCTAGATCACAAAACCCTTGAGTTAAGAGAATCATCTAACACAATCATTCTTACTTATTCCCAACTTTCCTTTTGCATTGAGCTTTTCTTTTTCTTCTCTTTTCTTTCTCTTTTTCTTTTTCTTTTCACATACTTAGTTCTTAGCTCAATGCTTTTTATTTTTCCTTTTTCTAAATTTCCCAACAACCCCAAACTTGAACATTTATCAATACCACCAGATATTTTCTACTTAACTCAAGGTAAAACTTTTCACAAGCGATTTTCAAATCATGTTCAAGGCTAAGGGTTCAAAGGATAGAACACATAGTGCTCTCTTTTGTGGGGCTAAAATCATGCCTTTGGCTAATAAAACGGTTACCAATAAATGACCTTGATCATATGATGCAAACAAGCAATTGATTCAATCATAGAAAACCTGGGCAAAGTCATTCATACATTCAAAGTAATAGCATTCAATCACAACAACTCTAGAGCTCAAAGCCTCACATATAAGCTCATTCACATTCCACATATACACATCCTGCTTAGTATCATAATCACAATCACAACATCATGCATTTGTTCACAAAGCTTGTGAACCATATGTACAAGCATATAATGTGCACAGTCTCAACATCACTCAATATCAAAGCATCATCAAGCATTACTTATCAAACAACAATCATAAGCAAACATCATAATAGACAAAGTTTCCAATTGAGTACATCAAACCCTATTCTAAAAACAGAAACAAGTAAGTTCAGAACACTGGGTTGCCTCCCAGTAAGCGCTTGTCTAATGTCACGAGCCTGACCCAACATCTCAAGGATCAACCAACTGCATCATTGTGGACAAGCGTTGCACTTCTCCTCCTAGATAAGGCTTGAGCCATTGATCATTCACCACCCAACTTCTCTATGGATCATCAGTAGCTGGAGCAAGTAATTCAATTGCTCCATGTGGATGCACTCCTTTTACTATGAATGGTCCTGACCATTTTGTCTTCAACTTTCCAGGAAATAACTTCAATCTTGAGTTGAATAATAGCACCTGCTGCCCTGGATTAAAGACTTTCTTCACCAGCTTCCTGTCATGATAAAACTTAATCTTTTCTTTATAAGCCCTGGGTGAATCATATGCATGTAACCGCATTTCTTCAAGCTCCAAAATTTGCCTTCTGCGTGTGCTCTGAGTTTCATAAGGATCAAAATTCAAGAATTTTAAAGCCCAAAAAGCTTTATGCTCCAACTTTACTGGCAAATGACATGCTTTCCCATAGACTAATTGAAAAGGTGATAATCCCATAGATGTCTTCATTGTCGTCCTATAAGCCCAAAGAGCATCATCCAGTTTTAGTGACCAATCCTTTCTTGATGAAGCAATGGTTTTCTCCAGGATCCTTTTTATCTCTCTGTTAGATACCTCAGCTTGTCCATTGGTTTGTGGATGATAAGGTGCAGCTACCTTATGTCTCACTCCATAATGTTTGAGTACTTTTCCTAGCTGATAATTGTAGAAATGAGATCCCCTATCACTAATCAGCACTCTTGGAGTTCCAAAGCGTGAAAATATCTACTTCTTCAAAAATTTGATTACAGTGCTGACATCATTTTTAGGACAAGCTAATGCTTCCACCCACTTACTCACATAATCCACTGCTACCAATATGTATTCATTGTTGAAAGATGGAGGAAAGGGTCCCACAAAGTCAATACCCCAGCAATCAAAAACCTGAACCTCTAAAATGCCCTGTAATGGCATCTCATGACGTCTGGTAATCGTCCCTGCTCTTTGAAACTTATCACAATTTCTAGCATGATTATGAGCATCTTTAAATAGAGTTGGCCAATAAAACCCTGATTGGAGAACTTTTGTTGTTGTTCTTTCTCCATTAAAATGTCTCCCATAAGGTGAATCGTGAAATGCCAGAGAATTCCTTCTGCTTCTTCATTTGTCACACATCTCCTCAGAAGATTATATGCTCCAATTTTGAACAAATAAGGATCGTCCCAGGCAAACTGCTTGGCATCATGCAAAAATTTCTTTCTTTGTTGCCAATTTAGATCTTTTGGCATTACCCTTGAAGCTTTGAAATTACCCATATTAGCAAACCATGACCTCTACTAAATATACATGAGTGCTTCATCTGAAAAAGATTCCCAGATCTCTGATTCCTTGCTAGTGACCTCCTTGTTGAGTAGCCGTGATAAATGATCAACAATCAAGTTCTCACTCCCTTCCTTATCACGGATCTCCATATCAAATTCTTGCAAGAGTAGTACCCATCTAATCAGACGTGGCTTAGAGTCTGGCTTTGTCAACAAATATTTGATAGCTGCATGATCTGTATAAATAATCACCTTAGACCCAATAAGATAAGGTCTAAATTTCTCTAAAGCATACACTATGGCTAGGAACTCTTTCTCAGTAGTAGCATAATTCAACTGAGCATCATTCAGAACTTTGTTGGCGTAATAAATTGGATGAAAGATCTACTCTTTTCGCAGGCCAAGAACGACTCCATTGCATAATCACTAGCATCACACAGTAGCTCAAAATTTTTATTCCAATATGGAGCTATAATCACTGGAGCTAACACTAATTTACTCTTCAATGTGTCAAAAGCTTTCAAAAATTCTTCATTCATCACAAAAGGGGCATCCTTCATAAGAAGATTACTCAATGGTTTAGCAATATTTGAAAAATCTTTGATGAATCTTCTGTATAATCCAGCATGACCTAGAAAACTCTTGATTCCCTTTACATTTGTTGGTGAAGGCAGTTTCTCAATGACTTCTACTTTGGCTTTATTTACCTCAATCCCTTTAGCAGAAATTTTATATCCCAGCACAATTCCTTCTGTTACCATGAAATGACATTTCTCCCAATTAAGAACAAGATTTGTCTGAACACATCTTTTAAGAACAATATCCAAACCAGACAAACACCTTTGGAAAAAATTTCCAAAGACTGAAAAATCATCCATGAAGACTTCAATGCACTTTTCTAGGAGATCTGCAAAAATTGCCTGCATACACCTTTGAAATGTAGCTGGAGCATTACATAATCCAAATGGCATCTTTCTGTAGGCAAATATATCAAAAGGACAAGTGAAGGTCGTCTTCTCTTGGTCTTTTGGATCTACCACAATTTGATTGTATCCAGAATATCCATCTAGAAAGCAATAAAAGGCTTGACCTGCTAATCTCTCCGACATCTGGTCAATGAAAGGAAGAGGAAAATGATCCTTCCTAGTGGCTTTATTTAGCTTCCTGTAATCAATGCACATTCGCCATCCAGTAATCTTCCGAGTAGGAATAAGTTCATTCTTCTCATTATGAATTACTGTCATCCTGCCTTTCTTTGGAACCACCTATACTGGACTTACCCATTCACTGTTAGAGATTGGATAAATGATACCAGCTTCCAAAAGTTTCAACACTTCTTTTCTAACCACCTCCTTCATTACAGGATTTAACCTTCTCTGTGGTTGAGCACTCGGTCTATAATCATCTTCCATAAAGATCTTATGCATAAAATAAGTTGGGCTAATACCTTTAAGATATGAGATTGACCACCCAATTGCTTGTTTGTTAACTTTCAAAATTTCTATCAACTGTTCTTCTTCTTTTGGAAACAAAGAGTTACTGATGATGACTGGCTTTGTTCCATCTTCTTCTAGAAAAACATACTTCAGATGTGATGGTAGTATTTTTAATTCTAACTTCTTTGCTTTGACTTCTTCTTCCTTATCAATTATCTCAAACTTGGCATCCTTCACTGGAATCTCCTTCAATGTTTCCAAGTCCATCATACATTCTTCAATTAATTTCTCTTCTCCTTCATCTAAATCTACACAAGCATCAATAAAAGTTTTTTCTAATGAAGAAGCATAACGCACCATCCTTTCTTGCACCATACAAACTTCATCAAGTTCGTCAAGTTGAAAACATGCTTTATCATCATTTGGATATGTCATGGCTTTGAATACGTCAAAGTTTACTTCTTCATCATGAACTCTCACTTTAAGCTTACCATTCTCTACATTAATTAAAACTCTAGCAGACTTCATAAAAGGTCTCCCAAGAATGAGAGGCACATCACCATTCCCTTCCATCTCCATTACAATAAAATCTACTGGGAATACAAACTTGTCAACCTTCACTAAAACGTCTTCAACCACTCCATATGGATATTTAAGAGACCTATCTGCCAATTGAAGAGCCATTCTGGTAGGTTTGAGTTCCAAACCCTCAATTGTTTTAAACATGGATAGCGACATTAAATTAATGCTAGCTCCCAAATCAATCAATGCTCTTCCAACTTCCAAGTCTTCAATGGTGCACAGAATAGTGAAGCTTCCTGGATCTTTAAGCTTAGGTGGTAATTTATGTATGATTGCACTATAGTTACCCTGTACTTTGATAGTTTCCTTCTCAATGTACTTGCTTTTCTTTGTAAGGAGTTCCTTCAAAAATTTTGCATATGATGGCATCTATTGCAATGCTTCAGAGAATGGTATAGTAATCTCCAGCTTCTTAAACAACTCCATGAATCTTTCCAACTTTTTTTCTTTCTCCTTCCTTGAATAATTCTTTGGATAAGGAAGTGGTTTTTCAAACTCTTTTTCTTTTTATCTCTCACCTATCTCCTCTCTCTCTTTCTTTTTCCATTCATCTTCTTCTTCTTTCTTTTTCTCTCTCTCAACTCTTTCTTTCCACTCACATGTTTCTTTTTCACTCTCATTTTCTTTCTCCTCTCTTTCTATTTTTCTCTTCTCTAACACCTTACCACTTCATGTAACAATAGTCTTACACTCCTCTCTGAGATTACCATTTTTCATCTTGTCAACTATTTGCACAATATGGATCTTCATATTTTTAAATGCAACTTCCACATTCTTACAATAAGATGCATTCGTCTTCAAGAATTGTTGGAAAGTCTCATCAAGTTTTGTTGTCTTCCCAGATGGAGTAGGTTGTGTTTGCCTTCTTTGTTGTTGCCATTGAACCATTGATACATTTTGTATCTCTTGTGGTAATTGAGAAAGTTTCTTAATGACTTCTTCCAACTGCTGAGAAATAATCTTATTTTGAATAAGCAGGGCATCATTTGATTGAAATTGTAGCAACTCCTTCTTACTAGGAGCTCCTCTTTCACTGTTCAGCTCATTGTCATTAGTAGCCATGTTTTCAATTATTCCAGTTGCTTCCTCTAGAGTCTTCCATTTAATATTGCCTCCAGCTGAGGCGTCTAGCATTAACTTGGTTTGTGAACCAAGACCTCCAAGGAAGAATAGGACTACTTCTACTTCGTCAAATCCATGCGTGGGAGTCTTTCTTAATAGGCTTTTGTACCTATCCCATGCATGACCTAGTAATTCCTCCATGCCTTGCCTGAAAGATGAGATCTCTTGCTTCCCTTTGTTGACCTTGGATTGTGGGAAGTATTTATTCCAAAACTTGGCCACCACAGCTTCCCACTCTGTAAAGCTCCTTTCTAGAAAAGAATTCAACCAAAGCTTAGCATTGCCTCCCAATGAGAAAGGAAATAAGATTAGTTTGATTGCTTCGTTAGGCACCCCATTTATCTTTACTGTATTGCAAATTTCATTAAAGGTTGTGAGGTGCTCATATGGGCTTTCATGTGACAACCCATTAAATTGATTACTCTTAATCAGTTGGATTAACGCTGGTTTCACCTCCATGTTGGCTGCATTGACCCTCGGTCTTACTATGCTGTTAAAATGTTGAGGGCCAACCACATTGGTGTAATCTGCAAGAGTCCGTCTAACATTATTATTCTCCATCTCCTCAGTGCTATGGTGAGAACCTTGTGGTGAAGGTGTTAAAAGATCTTCCGGAGGAGGGAATAGTTCTCTAGATGTATGGATTCTTCTTCTCCATCTACACTCGTCTAAGCCTTCAAGAAGAGGTTCTGAGATTTTCTTGCTTCTAGTTCGAATTGCTTCCTGCATACACAAGAAAACAAGTCCCTAGAAAAATTTGTTAGCACAAAAAGATAGAGAAGATATAAAATAAGAGATAAGAAGATAAAATAAAAACAGAAAAATAAAAACAGAAAAATAAAAACAGAAAAACAAAAATAAAAATTCAAAATTCGAAATTTAAAATTTAAAATTCAAAAACAAGTCAAAGATAATCAATAATCACACAAATAAACTAGTTAAACCACGAGTCCCCAACAACGGCATCAAAAACTTGATGACAAATTTATGAACACCGAAAAACGGCGCCAAAAACTTGTTTAACCCTTGGCAAGTGTGACCGAATCGTATCAAGTAATAAACTCGGTAAGACCAAGTTTCGTTCTCCCAAAGGACTCACGACCTAGTTAGTTATATGATTTCTTGATTATTAAAGACTTGAGAACAAATTGTTATAAGTTTGAAATGCAAAAGACAAAAAGTAAACATGTATGCATGCGATTATCAATGGGAAAGAAGAAATAAAACACGTGAATTGAAATATGTGGATGAGGATGTTGTTGGGGCAATCAATTTCATCTTATCCACTCTCATATATTTTAGGAATTCATCATTCTTTTCATCAATGTTAATGCCACTCTCTAAATTACCTTAAACCCGATGTCTCAGCAAAGAAAGCCTAATCATAATCACTAGTTTACAATGTCTTATCTCCCTAGCAATTAATCATGCATTATAGTGCATGAAAGCTTAACAGAAACCAACCATCATATTCCTATGTCTAGGTTTATACTACTGTTGGGAGAGTTTTCCCGGATCTAGATTTTACCGTATGTGTCGATATCAATAAAACCAATAATCATGACATCGAATGAGTTAAACAATGCATGCTTTGAGCAAAGAGGAAAAACCTTAACTAATGATGAAAGAAAGCATGTATCATAAATATGATGTTTAAACACAAAATTCCATATATGAGAGCTTCAAAAGATTTCATTGATTCCCCAACAACAAGAAGAGTTTAGTTCACCGTATTCATGATGAAACTAGATGAAATACAATGAAAGAGTGAAAGATAGAACCTTAGAAAGTTGAGTAGGTAGCCTTAGCATCGAAGATCTTCCTTCAAGGGGTGGAAAGGTGTGTGTTTGATTCGTACTCTGCTAAAGATATAAACCCTAGGACGTCCTAAAGCTTATATACTATTCTAAAACTTACAGAAAAGTAGGCCCCAACCCAAAATAATGGCGCTAAGCGGTAAAATACCGCTCAGAGGTAAAATACCGCTCAGTGTAAGACCTGTATAAATAAAATGATTTCTTACCTTAAGTATTTTATTTTGTGGTATTATATAATAAATTGTGATGAAAAAACAATATTGAGAAATTGATGAGTGCATATTTATGCCCACATTTATGCTTTAAAATTCAAATTTTTGATGGGATAATTGTGCTTAAATGGTTGATTTTAAGTGAATTTGTGATGATTGGAATTGTTGGGTTTTAGGAAATAAAGAGACGTAAAAAGTGAGTTGTAGTGCATAAATTATTCTTGGATGTTCTAATGTTTATTTGTGCAGCTGAGAATATAAGTTTTATTGGTCCAAATGGCAATTTAAGGCCCAAAATCAGATTTTATTTGGAAAATTCAAAAGGGGCTAAAGTGCAGATAGAGGAAATTTCAGGGTATTTGTGCAATTTTGGAAAGTCAGAAAATCTAAAAGATAAAATTCAATTGTTGAATTTAATTTGGGAATATCAACAGAAAATATCTTCCAAATAATTTTATCATTATCTAAATCTTTTAGTTATTTGAAAGATATAGGATATAAGATAATTAAGTTAATATCTATCAAATATTCTTTAAAACTGATTTAATTTAATGAATATTTGAAAGATATAATATATCAACAGAAAATATCTTATCAGCAAACTATTCAGAGTCCAGGCCCAATCAAGCCTATATAAAGAGACCCAAGGGAGGCAGAAAGGGGGACTTCACTTAATTCATTCATTCTCTCATACTCCTCTCACTTTTCTTTCATCTTGTATTCAACTCCATTCATGGAGAGCTAAGCATCTAGGGCTATTCTGCTGTAATTCCATGACGGATTCTGAGGTTACGTTCAGTTAATGCAATTGTTTACTTTGATTATTGATTTAAGTTGTTCTCTCTATATGTCTTTCATCTCTCTATCTTGTTAAAAGTAAAGATTTTTGCATCATAATGTGTTTGAATCTGCATGCATATTGATTATATGAGTTCTAGGGTTTCTAGGTTTAATTGAGAATTTACTTTGATTTAATTTAGGAACTTTCATATGATTAAATGGTTTTTACTATCAATTGAGAATGTACATTGGTTGATTAGTAATAATTTCAACTATAATCAATTGAGAATTTACTTTGATTGATTAGCTTTTAATTTGGTTAGGAGATTTAAGAATAGACATGATTAAACACAATAAAATTTGATTGAGAATGTACTTTGGTTGAATTTATTGTGAATAATCTAGAAAGGTTTTGCATTTGATTGAGAATTTACTTTGGTTAAATGCATGATCGCCCTCAAATTAATTAAGAATGTACTTTAATTAATTTGAAACTTAAACAATAATCAATTGAACAATTATCCGTGAATAACCGATGATGAATCTATCTTGGAAAAGTAGTGGAATTAGCCTATTTCATCATAACTATTTTTAAGTTTCTTATTTATTCTTTAAACATTCTTAAACCATTACTTTTATTCATAAGCATTGCATAACATTCATAAGAGTCAGATATTCGAAAGCAATTCCGTGTTCGTTGGGAGACGACTCAAGGTTACGTTAACCCTATCTACTTTCTTAAATACTACTTGGCAATACTGAAGTTGCCTTGAAAAGTAGTATTAATTTGATAGCTTCAACGACAGCGTATCAAAAATATTTAAGGAAGGGAAGAAAATTAAATTAATATTGGTTTCATAGTAAATTTCGAAAAAAGTTGAAAGAGTATTTAAGTATAATTGTTTGCGCTATTATATCAACGGATGGAGCCTGGTCTAGTGGTTGATGTGAGTGTGCATGGGAGGGTGTTTGTGCCTGATCTCCTTGATTCACGGTACGGTAACTTTGCGTCCATACTGTCAGATCTGTCAGTTTGTTTTTATCTAGCAGCATTAATTTGTTTATTTATTTTGTTTAAGTAGTGTAAGATAGATTTTATTTATCACAAGGGTAAGACCATCTTCGGTGTAATGGTTAAGACATTTGGTTTTTTTTTATAACTCTACTCAATTTGGTGTTTCTTCCTGAATAATTCTATAGATGTTCGATCTTCCTTCCTCAGTCTATACTAAGGTAGAATTGGACACTTGAAGAGTTGTATTGATTTTGGGTATTTGCAAGACTCAAGCCAGAAGTGAAATTTTCAAAGTCTTAGGAAGGAAAATCTCTTATTATAAAGTTTTACTCTGATGATGAAATTAATCAAATCTTATGTTTTTCCTTGATTCATTCAGTTTAATCATATCCTACTTACTTATATATATGTGTCTAACCGGTTTAACGTGCAATGCTAGTTATTAATTAATTAACTTAATTGGTATCTACACTTATAATATTAAGACCTATTCTAATATAATTTAGTACACTATCCAGCAATATCCACACCATAAAAATTATAAATTCAACAAATCAATGACAAGTAATAGTTGAGACTGCATCAAACATGTTTATAAAATTGAAGTTCACTCAAAACAACCACGAATCGATATACCGTAAAACAATGACAAGTAGTATTTGTTCATTATGTGAATTATGAAATCATGATCAGCCCTATACTAGACATAATGTATGTAAATTCCACACAGACAAATAACCAAAGATAATATCATGTGGAAATCAATAGCAAAAGATTGACTTCATTTACCTAAGTTTATAATTCATTTCAATAAACAGTCAAACATATACGCATGGTAATGCCAAGTAATTAATTTCCACTTGCTCAATCGATACACGTACTAGAAACTAGATGAGCTCACTCCCCAAAGGCCTTGCCAAGCTAGGCATATTAGAGGTTTCATAGTTGGGTTGGGTGCGTGTCATTTCTCTGTTCACACAGAGAATTATTATCAGTATGATTCATAATGAGTCCATAGGATAAATCCACTTCTGACACCACTGATATACATAACCAATCTGATTCCTTAAACCTTGCTACACCCATGCTTACCCAAAGCTCCTCTTATTCTAGCCTTTGAACTCAACTCTTCTTGTGAAACGTAAGATATTTGATCTCCTGATTTTGTTCTGGAAAACTTCTTCACACAAAACATTACTTCTAAACACCAACATCTTCACCCCTCCTTTGAAACCTAAACTCTGGTCTTCTATATCCTTATCTTCGAGGCAAGAATTTGCCTCAAAGGCTTTAACCAATTCTAATGAAGGTATACAAGTCAAGTTGTCCTTGAATCTACATCCCTCTACTACTATAGAGCACAATACACTACCACAAAGGCAAGAAGAAGACAAAGATTTCTAAATAGAACCACACTGGAACCTGATAACAGTTGAAAAACTGTTATTTTCATGCTTAAAATTGATACTAATAGCAACCTTTAACACTTAGAAACTAGCTTGGAATCATGTTTTTGCTTATATTTTTGGAAATAAGAGAGTTGGACAGGTTTATGCTTGATTTCAGTGTTTTATGTAGGTTTTAAGGTGAATTTGATGAAAGAAGTGAAGAAGGATAAAGATGGAATCAGAAAAGAACTCAAAAAGTGCAAAAGAAGAGAAGTCGCAAGTACCGCTCAACGCCATTTTACCGTTGAGCGGTACTACTTAACACTCGTTGGCACCGTTGGGGTGAAAGTGCAGCTGAGGGGAAGAATTCAACACACGCACTTACCGCTAAGTGTAACACCCCTTACAGAGTGCCACTAGAAAATAACAAAATCCAAAATTTTACGCCAGTTTTTTTTTCTTTTAAGATTAACATCGCGGAACTAAATCTCAAAAGTCTAAGCGTCTTACAACATAAGTTTAAACCCTTACAAATAACAAATTCATTATTCAAAAACATAAAATTACTTTGAAACATGATAAATCCCCCATAGTTATTCCCATAACTCTCGTCGCGCTACTCCATCTCTGCCTCATCTGCAACGCCATCTACTCCACAACCACAAAAGGAAAAGGTGAGTAACTAAGAACCTAACATAGCATATAATTTCAATATCAAAATATCATAACTTAGATTATCCTAGTCACAACCTTACAATACAACACAATATTCAATTCAACTTAGATCATCACCACCCAAACTATCAAAGTCACAACATTACAATACATCACAGTATTAAACTCACAACTCAAATCATTTACACAAGCTTCTGTTGTTTCCTTAAATTTTGTCGTATGATAACAGTTGAAAAACTGTTATTTTCATGCTTAAAATTGATACTAAAAGCAACCTTTAACACTTAGAAACTAGCTTGAAATCATGCTTTTTGTCATATTTTTAGAAATAAGAGAGCTGGACAAGTTTATGCTTGATTTCAGTGTTTTTATGCAAGTTTTAAGGTGAATTTGGTGAAAGAAGTGAAGAAGGATAGAGATGGAATCAGAAAAGACATCAAAAAGTGCAAAAGGAGAAATTCCAACTGCCGCTCAGCGGCAGTTTACCGTTGAGCGGCACTCAGGCAGTCACGTTATCTCCGCTGAGGGGTGAAAAGGCCGCTGAGGGGAGAAAACAACTCACGCACTTACCGCTGAGCGGCACTATTTTGGGCTTGGGCCTAATTTTCTGTAATTTTAGAATAATATATAAGCTTTAGGACGTCCTAGGGTTTGTATCTTTGGCTGGGAGGAAGCAGAAACACACTTTTCACCCCTTGGGGGTAGATTGGGAGATGGTGACGGCTCTCCTCTTATCTTTCTAGGGTTCTATCTTTCATTCTTCCATTATTGTTCATCTAGTTTCACCATGAATATGGTGAACTAAACTTTGTATTGTTGTTGGGGAATCAATGTAGTCTTGTGAAACTCTCATATATGGAATTTGTGTTTTAACATCTTATTTTAAGATATATGCTTTCTTTCATCATTAGTTAGGGTTTTTCCTCTTTGCTTAAAGCTTGCTTTGTTTAATTCATTCATTGCCATGATTATTGATTTTGTCGATATGGGAACGTACGGGGAAGTCTAGATCCGGGGAATTTCTTCCAATAGCATATTGGTTGCCTTTAAGCTCCTGCACTTCAGAACTAATTACTAGGAATGCTAGGAATTGTATGAACTCGTAATTAAGGATAGGCATTCTTGCAAGGTGATTTAGAGAGTGGCATTAGCAATTAATGATAAAAATGATGAATTCCTAAAAGTATATGAGAGTGGATAAGATGAAATTGATAACCCCAACAACTAGAGTTGTCAAGTGAGCCCCTTTAATAAGATTTGGCCCTAACCCATGTGGGTTGGGGCCAAAAAAACCCACAGGGCCAAAAATAACCCTTCACTAAAAAAGCCCACAGGGCTAAAAACCCCAAAGCCCTATGGGTTAGGGCCAGCCCATGGGCTTTTCTTTTTACAAAATTTTAACTCCTCTCCTAGAGTTAAGGATGTGAAACTGCTATTTGTTATCAATTCATATGTTTGATAATAAACAGGCCACTTATTTGCGAGAAAATGGGAAATGTAACAGTTAGTGTGCAATCATGGACGATGATGTAATACAGAAAAGGTGATTCCACCAATATAATTCTCAATTTACTAAAAGAGTAGATCAGTAACACGGTAGAAGTTGAAGGCAGTGAATATTAGGACAGCAACCCCCACTATATAGTAGAACTGCTTCTCCAAGGGTCTCTGAAGTAAACCCACCTCAATGTCCCCATTGCCCATTTCCAATCATTGTTGTAGTGTTCATTAACATCTTCCATGATCTGGTGGTAGCATGTTGAATTTGTCACATGTTTGCAAAGATCATTAACCAGATTTGCCAATTCTTGATCACTTCCCAGTTCATGGACAATAATTTCTTTCTCAACCAGCAACTCTGCATCATCTTTGGAGTGAATAAAAGAGTCAATCAGAGAAACATAGTTGAAGATGTAAGGTTCTTCAGGATAGTGACACTGCTCAAATGCTATTAGGTTCCTCAGAACACACTCTGTTGTGTGGTCTACTTTCAACTGGGGGATCTGAAACCGAGCTTTGAACAACTTGCAGCATGGCAAACAACCCAAGCAAAGAAACCAACTGAAGAATCATTTCTTCTCAAACTTGCTTAGACAGAGAGGTTTAGTCTAATACACTCATGAAAAGGGAAAAATACCAAAGAGGAAAACTATACAAACAAGAATGCACAAAAATCAGAATCAAATGTAAAATGAAACTTGCTCATAAACTCCTTATAAATTAACAATATTATTAACTACTTGCTTCACAAAATTAACCACATGGTGTCATTAACCCCTTATAAAGCAAACTTAACCAGTGTGAAATATTTCAATAAGCTAATGATTATCCTAACCACATAAAAGTTATTCTTGCTTTTCTAGTGGATCCATGTTGATTTTTACAAGCAGATATTAAATAGGGTAAATTGTAATAAAGATACAGATAAAAACAAACCTAATTTAATGTAAACATATTTTATTGCCTCTGATAGATATCACAATTTACAAGCACCTAAAGCAGAATTTATCATATTCAATAAATTTCGGCTTTAAAAAAGGATGAATTTTTTAAAAACAAGATAAATTAAGATACGTCTTTTGCACATTTAAGCAAGCTGAAAGGATCCTCTTTCAAAATGAATCTACTACCTTTTTTATAAAAGAAAAAGTATGCCACTAGTTTCATTACCCATGTTCTAAGATTAATAAAGAGCATATCTTCATCTGTACTCTAATCTCCACATCTTTCATACTATCCTAATCTTTATTTGTCATCACAAATCAGTGTGGCCAATATATTGTTTCAACTTCCCACAACATTTATACAACAAAATAGCACACACCCAGACAACTACAATAGTACCTGTTTGTCTTTCAAAGACATTTTCAAATACAGTTATATTTTCTCACTTATTTTTTTCATAATTAGAAAGTAAATTAAAGCTATGGTGTCACCGAGTCTACCTGTGATCACTTTCACTGCCCACAATGTTGAAGACTTTCAACATCTTCTAAAAGTTTAGACTCATCAATTCCCTCATGACCAAAAATATCTTCAACAATTTCATCTATCACAAGCAATTGAAATACAATCAAACAACTAGTTTAGAATCAATAATTTAATTTAAAGTAATTTTTAAAATAATAACATATACACTTACCACTAGGATTTTCAGAAAATCCATATAGCCAATTTTGAGTACAAATCAACATTTGCACATGCTCAGGAAGAATGGAGCTTCTATATTTCGAAAGTACACGTCCACCTTTACTAAAAGCTGACTCTGATGCCACTGTAGTAATAGGAACACTAAACACATCTCGAGCCATTATAGACAATATGGCAAACCTTTTCTCATTAGTCTTCCAATATTTGAGCACATCAAAATCTTCACTGTCTTCATCATCATCTATTGTTGGTTCATCTAAATAAACATCTATCTCGTTCTTTCCAATGATAGATTTTGACTCATTCTGATACATTTTAAAATCCTACAATGCATTACATATTAATTATCAAAACAAAACTAGAAAAATTGGAAAAAAAATTTAACACTAGATATAAAACGCTTACCGAAATAATCCTTGATCTCTTAAACTTTTTCCCTTCAGTATTGGACTGAGACATCAAGATGGATTCAGTAGGTGATTGGGAAAGAGAAACACTAGAGGTAGAAAAGTTATTTACATATTCTTTAAATAACCTCTTGAACTTCTCTAACACTTTCTTTGTTTTCTCTGCATAGGTTAGAGGATCCAATTTTTTATAACAATATGTTATAAAATCAACCTTTAGTCGTGGATCAAGAATAGCTCCAAAAGCTAACCCAATACTATACTCCTTCCAATACTTTTGAAACTTTTCTTTCATATTACAAGCCATGTCCTTTAAGATGACATCTTCATTCAACAAATTTTCTTCAATGATGAGCTGAATTTTCCAAATTTGCATAAAATACAAGTTTGAAGTGGGATAAGATGAACCAGACATCATGTTTGTAATCTCATAAAATGGTTCTAAGAATTGACATATTTTCTCTCCCTTATCCCATTCCTCAGAAGATGGAAAATTTTTATAATTTCTATCAACCACTTTGAGAATTTCAAAAGCTTCCTTATATTTGATTGCACTTTCAAGCATTAAATAGGTTGAATTCCATCTTATAGTCACATCTAATCTCAAACCCATGCTCATATTTTTGCCAGCATCACTAACACATTTTTTGAATTTGAGAGTTCTTCCATCTGATGATTTAACATACTTAATACTCTCTCTAATACTATGGAGTGCTTTGTCAATCACCTTTAAACCATCTTGAACTATCAAATTAAGAGTATGAGCACAACATCGTACATGGAAAAACTCACCATCACATAATAAATTTCTATGAACACTAAGATGGCTTTTCATAATGTCTTGCAAATTAGTATTGGCAGAAGCATTGTCTAGGGTAATTAAGAAAATTTTCTTATCAATACCCCATTGCTTTAGGCAATCAAACACAACACTTTCTAGTTCAACACCTGTATGTGGTGGTTTCATTCGACAGAAGTTAAGAATCTTACTTGTCAATTTCCAGTTTTCATCAACAAAGTGTGCAGTTAGGCAAATATATCCCTTGATAACAGTTGAAAAACTGTTATTTTCATGCTTAAAGTTGATACTAAAAGCAACCTTTAGACTTAGAAACTAGCTTGAAATCATGCCTTTTGTTTATATTTTCAGAAATAAGAGAACTGGACAGGTTTATGCTTGATTTAAGTGTTTTTGTGCAGGTTTTGAGGTGAATTTGGTGAAAGAAGTGAAGAATAAGAGAGAGGACATTAGAAAAGACAAGAAAGAGTGCAAAAAGGAGAAGTCGAAGGCACCGCTCAGCGGCAAACTACCGCTGAGCGGCACTCAAGAGGTGACGTTGGAACCGCTGAGGGGCAAAATGGCCGCTGAGGGAAGAAAGAAGACGCGCAATCACCGCTGAGCGGTAATACCGCTGAGCGGCACTTTTTGGGCTTGGACTTTTGTAATCTTTTGTAACTCTAGATTAGTATATAAGGGCTTGCACGTCCTATAGTTAGGTATCTTTGGCAGAAACGAGGCAAACACTCTCTCTTTCACCCCTTTGAAGGAGGATCTTGGATGCTCAGGCTACCTCTTCACCTTTATTGGGTTTATTCTTTCATACTTTCATTGTAATTCATCTAGGTTCACCATGAATATGGTGAACTAAACCTTGTATGTTTGTTGGGGAATCAAAGTAATCTCTTGAAGCTCTCATATATGGATTTGTTGAGTACATCTTTGAATTAAGACATATGCTTTCTTTCATCATTAGTTAGGGTTTTTCCTCTTTGCTCAATGCTTGCATTGTTTAACTCATTCTAATGCATGATTATTGGTTTTGTTGATACGGACACGTACGGGGAAATCTAGATCCGGGGAATTTCTCCCAATATTATACTGACAATATTATATTGGTTGCCTTTAAGCTCCTGCACTCATGAACTAATCATTAGGAATGCTAGGAATTGTATGAACTATTTGATTAGGGAGAAGCCATCTAGAATGGTACATTAGAGAGTGGCATTAACAATGATGATTTGAATGTTGAATTCCTAAAATATATGAGAGTGGATGAGATGAAATTGACCCCCAACAACATATTCATTCATATATTCCATTGAAAGTGTTTATCTTTTGTCTTTGCCATTGATCAATTCATGCATACATATTTAATTTTCGTCTTTGCATATTAAACTTCAATTATTGTGTTCTTAAGTCTTAGTTAATCAACAAATCACATAACTAAACTAGGCCGTGAGTCCTTTGGGAGAACGATACTTGGTCTTACCAAGTTTATTACTTGAAACGATTCGGTCATACTTGCCGATTGTGAAACAAGTTTGTGACATCATATTTTGGTGCTTACAAATTTGTCCATCATCCCTCAGAAGTAACTGCAGTCCAAACATCAGAGGTTAAACAAATTCTATTAGGAATCCTAGACATGATTTGGTTAACTTTATCCTTTTGTTCAATGTATTCCTTTTCCACATCTGATACAGTAGTGTTCCTACATTTCATGTCAACATTAGGATTAATGTATTTTATCCACTCTCTGATTCCTTCATATTCAACAAAATTATAAGGAAGGCTATGTTTAATTATGGCTCTTGCAAGTAACTTCCGATGAATCTTTTGATTGATTTTTCGTGTCCCAAACTTTCCTTCTTGATTCAGATCCACACCTAAGTTTGCAATACTTCTACATACATGGACATGTCGACTTAAATGTGAAGTTCCATAATTGTTTTTAGTAACTGGGTTTTTTCCAACTTTGTAGCTATTACCACAATACTTACATGCATCCTTTTCAATGCCATCCTCATCTTTTCCTATTTTTGTGAAAAAATTCCAAACATTTGAGAATTCCTTTTTATTGGTGGTAGCACTCTCAGATGGACCAGGAGTTTCAGATGCAAGATCATCAACCAAAATCAAAGGGTTACTCTTATGGTGGTCCATATTTAAAAGTTATTGCACACAGCTGCCTATATAAATGAACAATATTTTTAGTAGGTCTTCAATAAAGATATTGTTGGGTCAGGAAAACTGCTTTTGAAAAGGGAAAGACGTGAGCCAGAAAACAACCCGTTAGACTTAAAACCGATTAACCATAACTGGGATGAGAAAGGGCATTTCCCCCAAACTATAAAACTATTCTTCATTTTTTTACTCACGCACCTAAAAAATAAAACCCAAAATAAATGGAGTTTATGCTTTCTTTTGTTCAGAGTTAAACTTCTTTTGCTTAACGTTTTTCCTAGATAAAGATATGAAGAGTCAATGAAATTGAAGCCGAGAGTTAGAACTTTGCATTTAAAAAATTATCAACTAAAGAATGGTTGAGAAAAACTAGTGACATGCAAAGTTTAATCCACCATTCATTCTAATAAACAGACTTGTAATTAGTGTTGAGACAAGTAAAGAAATTTAGCATATAAATGCATAAAACAGAAGACAAAAACATATATTCTTTCACCTATTTACCTACCTTTAAATTCAAATCAGAGCATAAATAGAAGACAAAAACATTAATTATGGTATTAAATAACATTGTTTTCCACTCTACCCATCAACTAGCATAAACAGAGAACTTTTACAGGTTCTATATACAAAATCATGTCTAAAAATTTGCACAAATGTATATACAAAATCAGAAAGTGGTATATAAAATTTTAGAGGAAAAATAAAACAAGGGTAAAGGACCAACCTATTGCAACAATGAAGAACACAGTGAAAGAACGTTGAAGGACGAAAGGGAGTTCGCAATAGCCGTGAATCAATTCTTTAGTTGTTAATGCCCTAGAAAATGATGGAGGAAGTAAGCCCCTTGGCCTTGTGGAAGGGAGAGAACGAAGAAACCGAGTCGTGGATGAGTCGTGGAAGAGAAGAATTCGCGAAAGATGTTGAGTGAAAAGATGAAATTTCGGATTGAGGGCCAGCCCCACCCCATCCCAAACCCAACCCTCCTCCTAGGGGCTTTGGGGGCTGGGGCTTCTGAAAAGCCCCCCATTAAATGGGCCAAAGAAAATGGACTTAATTTTAAATGGGGCTAGGGCCAACCCATGGGATTAGGGTTCAGCTGACAGCTCTACCAACAACATACTCATCCATTTAATTCATTAAAGTGTTTTGTTTTTCTCTTTTCCATTGATCAACATTCATGCATACATGTTTAATTACTGTCTTTTGCATTTAAACCTACAATCAATTGTTTACAAGTCTCAAATAATCAACAAATCATATAACTAACTAGGCCGTGAGTCCTTTGGGAAAACGATACTTGGTCTTACCTAGTTTTATTACTTGATACGATTCGGTCACACTTGCCGATTGTTAAACAAGTTTGTGGCACCGTTTTCGGTGTTCATAAATTTGTCATCATCGTACCAAACCTGTTTCGCAAAACAGGGCGATTCGAGTCGTCTTCCATCGCAACTTCAGACCTATCTCCCCGACTCCTCAAGAAATTACGAGTAAAAACTTCGGTTAGGCGCACCCACCGAGCACTATACTCACACAAGCCGAAGTCATTGGGCAAGACATCCAACCCTCTCTAGTCCCCGCACACAAGGAAAGGGTGACACTCGAACCTCAGTCTCCACAGACACTCAACACACTATCTTATCGCAATACGAACACCATCGATTCGACAAAATTTCTAAGGAAATGACAGAACGCTTGCTCTCACAATTTTACCATCACAACCATACACAGATCACAAAGTCAACCAAATTCATTCACCAACCATTAATTAAAATCACAAATAATTAAATAACTTAATTTAATTCTTTATCCTACTGTCGCACCCCCGTGAAATTTCTAATTTCACACTTCCATAAACTAGAACAACATTTCTAGTGCACCCCCACTTTTACTAAATGCCCAACATAAAAAAAAAACACATAGTTCCAATAAATCCCCTTTTTACTCTAAACACACTCCCTTCTACATCTATCCTTTTAAGTGGGCCCAAGGCCATTAATTTACATTTTCTCTCACTTCCAAAGTAGGTCCCACATGGAACCACCCATTTCTCACCAAACTCTCTCTTTCTCTCTCCTTCTCCCTTACTTTTACGCAACTTTTCTTTCATTCTCTCTTTATCTTTTGTTTTTCATTTAACTACACCAAGTCCACCTCACCCTCTTCTCTCACCAAGCAAAACCGTGGACCCCACTCTCATTCTTCTACTCTTTTTAATCTATTTTATATATTAAAACTACAACTTCACTCCATGCACCAATATCATTTATGTAGCAACCCCTTCTTCTCACACTCCCCTTTTCTCTTCTCTCTCCTTCTCCCTTACTTTTACATAACACCTCCTTACCATTCTCTTTCTCATCCACTTTTTCATTATATCCAAAACTACATATAATTCAACTTCTCTCACCGATTTCATGTCACACATCTTCCCATCATTCCTTCATTTTCTTTTCCTCTTTGCTTTCAAAGGCCATCCCAAGCTTCTTCCTTCACGGTTTTTGGTCCTCTTCCAGCACCTTTCTTTTTCTTTGCCACTTTTACATCAACCAAGCCATGCCCATCTCCATCTTCCACTTCTATTCTTCTTCCATCATGTTCTTCTTCTACCCAAGACATCAAAACTCCATCCTTCTTCGCTATTTTTCATCAATCACATATACCCCCAACTCACCAAACATCACTTTCACTCCTCTCATTCTCATAACTCATTCTTTCCTCTTGCAACAATGGAAGAGAATTCTCAATACCCTCTTACCCACACTCTTGGTTAAAGAGTGTAGATAAGTGCTCCCAACAATATATAATTCTTGCAAGGTAATAATAACCAAGATATACAAAATATACATGATTTTAAAGTGTACCCATGACACTTTTTCATACACAAACAACACCCCAATACATCCAACATGTATACCCATTACAACAACACCACTTTTTCATAAAATATAAACATGTATAGTCCATTAACTACCCCATATAGTAGAAAAACGAAAATGAACATGTGAATACCCATTCTCCATGCAACAACACATGAAACTTAAACCCAAAAGAAGAGTACATGCCTCAACATGTTAACTTTATATATAATATAATATATAACTATAAATATAGTTATCTAATTGTTGTAACCGAAACAAAAACAACAAAAAAGTTCAAAAATAAAGCCTAAGAGATGGTTGGTATTGACACGAGTTGCCTTGAATTGATAGGTTATGTAAAGCTAGTGGGTTGATCACAAGTTCTTATAAGGGAATGTTTGGGTGGTCATGGTATTGCTTGTTATAGTCTTACTATTTGCTTATGTTATTTGATGTGATAGGATTGTGGTGAGAACTCAACATCTGAGATATAAGTGTTGTATTGGTGTTTCGCTGTTTAATTTGTTAGCTCATCCATACTTGTTTGTTGTGGTGGTTTGTTGTTACTGAACAAATGTGAATGTAGGGGCTTATGGATCTGAGTTGGCTATGTGAGAAGGGAATTAGCTATGGGGATTTGAAGAAAAAAAGTTTCATGGTTGTATGTTTTAATTAATGTATTTAACACTTTACATTGCTTTGGATTATGACAACTTTTGACTATGAAGGTTATTTGTAATAATTAAATTTTACTTCACAATTTTATTTAAGTTGTTTTTGAAAATTCTTATTTGTTACGCTTAAGTGGCTCTCAGAATTGAGGCGTTACATATCAAACTTCTTTGACATTAGTTTATTCTTCGCAGTCACTACAAAAAAGAAGGGCATTATCGAAGGCCAGGAGCCCTCGGAAACAACCCGAAACTGTCAGTAAAAGGTAATTACAGACGGCTTATCGACGGTCAAAGAGCCCTCGGTAAATTCCTTGTCGCTAACATTTACCGAGGGCTTTCGCCCTTCGGTAATTACCGAGGGCCAAAAGCCTTCGGTAATTACCGAAGGGCAAAAGCCTTCGGTAATTACCGAAGGGTGGAAGCAATAAGGGCAAGCAATAACTGAAATTTTTTTGACATCCTAAGTGGTTGTGTATTAAATTTAGGGTAGTCAATTTTTTGACATTACTGAAGTTCTCTTTTATAGAGTACTTCCACATATTTTGTACATTGTAAGTGTTTAAGGTACTTTTACCCTTCTCATTCCATTGAGAATGTGTGTAGTACCATAGGACTTTAAAAGACTACTTAACTTAATCAAGTTGTAGCCTAATAAATGAACATACAATATAGAGGAACATACAATATATACATCAATATACAACATATACATCAACATTCACTCATGGTCTAAATGTAGGTTTGATAACAAATTTCTGCAAGGAAATAACATTCTCACTTTAGTCTACTTATATGTGTTCAATAGTCAAATTCTGTTTTCTTTTTATTTTTCAATTGAGACTTCATTTTTATCTTTCTTTTATCTTTTAAAAGTGGTGTAGATAGTTAGTTTACTGTTTTGGTGAATACTTTAATAGACTTAAATCATTCTTTACACTTTTAGTGTATTTTAGGTACTACTTTTAGGTTTCTAAGTTGTCAAATTTAGAGTTTTAGGTTTTTTTTGTAGTGTGAGTTCTTAATTAGCTAGGTTCTACCATTCTTAACTTGTTAGGATAGTTTATTTGTAGTATATTTTCCTAGTTTAGTGCAGTTTGCAATTGTAGTACAATTTTTTTAGGTTTGAGTAGTGATTTTTAGTTATTTCATCTACTTTTTTAGGTGCCAAGTACGCAAACTTTGAGATATAGCTAGTTCATCTATTGTGTCATGTTTCTTAGCTTCCTTTAATAACTTTAAACTTGTTAGGATGTGTAGAATACACAGTCTTAGGTTACTTTAGGTCAATTCCCATTTTGTAACCTACTTAGTACACTTTTTAGGTCTAAGTAGCCAAATTTTGAGATTTTGGTACTTGATCTAATTTGACATCTTTCTTAACTTTATTTAAGTACTTTAAACTTGTTAGGATAAGAACATTACACATTCTTAGGTTAGTTTAGGTGAATTTCGAAAATGTCACCTATTTAGTACACTTTTTAGGTTCTAGGGTGCATATTTTGAGTTCTAGGTTGTTTTTGTAGTTAGACTTCTTTATGGATGTTCTATACTGTCTTTGATCATATAATTCCATCTGGAAACATCATACCAGCTTTTGCCAATCCAAAAATAAAGATTAAAGTTTGACAAATTTCAAACAGCACATGAAATGAACACTACACCAGAAAATGACTTTGAAAATGGTAGTTTCAAACCCAAAAATTTCTTGGAAGTGTTTCAACAGCTCAAGTGATGCTTCAAGCAAGTTTATATCATCAATTTGAAGGTGTGAAATCACTTAAACAATAAAGAAAAAGACTACACCAGAAAATCACTGGTCTACTTCCAATTTTAGGCAAAATTTGGTGGTTTAAAGGGTGATTTTGCACAAACACATTTGGACACATAATTTGATATATTTTGAGCAACTTTGTATCATCGATTTGGATGTGTTTAAACACTGAAACAGCCAAGAAACACACTGCAGCAGAAAATCACTAGTTCACTTCCAATTTTAGGCAAAAGTGATGGTTTTGGAAGTGATTTTGCATAATGGCTCAAATTTGACCAAATGAACAGTGCATACAAGTTTCAAATGACAAAATAAACTTGCACTAATGGTAAAAATGCACTGAAAGCATCAGATTCATCAAATCACCCCTACTGCAGCCAATTATGCAACATTTTTTACACCAAATTTGCACCAGAATTGAAAACAAATACTACAATCAAACTGGACAGCACAATCAAAGCTTATGGAAGTCCTAATTCACTAGATCTAGTTGCAGAATATTAGCTACGAGATGTTTAAAGACATAAAAAAACATGCAAGGCTATCAATCACAGTGAAAAGATTGATTAAATATGTGACAGCACTTTGCTAATGGATTTGAAGCAACTCAGATATGCTTTTTGCATTTATGGATAATACAAGTTGCCATACTTGAGACATGTGTAATAACATCAAATGAACGTGTTCAAATCTTGAGAACAACAAAAATGCACTGGAACAGGTTTGGATATTGCACAGATTTGAAAATTATGTGCAGACTTTGAAAAACAAAATAACTTTTTTTATGCTTTAGCTTATATCATCCAGGCTAGACATTGTCATTGCCTTTTATGGATTGATATATTGCTACACATGCATCTAAACACATATTTGCATAGAAAACACAGAAAATAAAGGCTGGAACAGAATCAACACTTCATGATAGAAATAACACTGCACATAAGGCACATGACTTTAGACAAAACTGGAAAATGAATATGTAAGCTAGAATTCAACTCAAGCAAATGAAATTCACTGATTAAAATGATGAAGAAATACTAAGGAACACTGGAAGTACAAGCACAACAAGTACAAACACGATTTAAACCAATTTCTCACCTTTTTAGTACACTTTTTTAGGTTCTAACTACTCAAAATTTGAGTTTTAGGTACTTGTTTGCTTTTGAGTAGTTTCCTAGTGTCATTTCACTACTTTAGACTTGTTAGGATATTAACATTAGTTATTGTTAGTCTACTTTAGGTGAATTGCCTCTTTCTCACCCTTTTAGTAGATTTTTTTAGGTTCTACATACTCAAACTTTGAAGTTGAGGTAATTCTTTGCTTTTGACAAATTTCCTAGCTTCATTCTACTAGTTTAAACTTGTTAGGATGTTAAATATAGTAGTACTCATTTTAGGGTTTAGGTAGTCAAATTTTGAGATTTTGCTACTTGATCCAATTTGACATCTCTATTAGCTTAATTTAAGTACTTTAAACTTGTTAGGATAACAACAATATACTTTCTTTGGTTATATTAGGTGAATTTTGAAATTGTCACCTATTTAGAACACTTTTTATGTTTTAAGTACTTCAATTTTGAGACTTCACAATTGAAGTCCAAAATCATATGTTCAACTTTGACTTTAGAGTTCACTTTCACCATTAAAGTCCAAATTCATGTCCAGGTTGTTGGAGACTTTAAGAGACATATCTTTTAACATTTTGAAGGCCAAATTAATCACTGGAGTGCCCTTAACCACTGCCAGTTGGAGCAAAGTTAATAAAGTTTAACCTAAGAGGTGTTCTACTTTAGCCTTAGTAAGGAATTTTCAGTTTTTTAGTTAATATATAAACTATAAAACAACTATAACTTTGGTTCCTCCTTCTAGTTTGGTAACTTGGGGGATTCAAGATAATATATAACCAACATATATGCATGTTGGTTTGTCCTTGTACTCTACTTCATCCTTATAGTTACTCATTTTAAGTCTTACCCTGTATTGAAAGAAATTTTTAAGGGTGTTGTCCCGGTCTTTTTCCAAGAGGGAATTTCGGTTGAAGGGTGGGGAACAAGGTGTGGAGATTATATATAAGAAGAATATGCAACACAGAGAACACAAGAGAGAAGACAAAAGGCGAAAGAGAAAGAGAGATAAAAGGCAAACAAAATTTTATTTACCAAAAGGAGGGGCCAGCATGTTTATTTATGAAATTGTTGCATGACTATAGGCTTTTAGACAAATCAATCAGGAGCAAAATAAAGCAAGGCAAACAGAATAAGACATCATTTACCTACCTGGAAATGATGAAGTCTTCGACACTTGAGTGTAGCCCTTAAACAATGACACTTTTGCAACTAACTTTAACCACTCCGTTCAAAGCTTCCAAACGTTATGTGCTCCTAATTGAAACCCCAAAACCTTGTACAATAATGGACAATTTTAATTAGCAAAACGCAACAACAACAAAAGATTAATCATCAAACACTCTATTACCAAGAACAGGGGCTCAACTTATAAGCTTCTAAAAATAAAGCAGATATATATACACACCTAATTGTCACCTATTTAGTACACTTATTATGTTTTAAGTAGTGTAATTTTAGGTTCTCAATAGTCAAATCTTGTATTTCTTTGTATTTTTGAATTCTGCCCTCATTTTTATCTTTCTTTTATGTTTTAAAACTTGTGTAGATAGTTTATTAACTGTTTTGGTTAGTACTTTAATACGCTATGCATTATGACCACATTTAACCTATTCTAGTAACTAGTTTTAGGTTCAAGGATGTCATATTTTGAGTTCTTGGTTGTTTTTGTAGTGTGAGTTTCTAATTAGCTAGGTTTTACCATTCTAAACTTGTTAGGACAATTTCTTTGAAGTTTCTTAGGCTAGTTTAGTGTAGTTTGCAAATTTTGACCATTATAGTACATTTTTAGTACTCATTTTAAGGTTTTAGTAGTGGTTTACTCAAACAAGTTTAATTATCATAACTAACCACTTCAGCAACTTAGTTTGATGAATGGAAACATGTTCAAATGAAATTTTAACTCAATTTTAAACTCAATGCAGTTTTTTATGGTTTACTCTTAGTTTAAGTGCTTTAATTTTTACATCCATAGTCAGAATTTGTTTGCTTAGTGATTTGTAGTGATTAGTTAAGTCTTTATTAGTATTTTAGCATTGTGAACTTGTCTACATACTTACATTCCTATTTTTACTTGGTTCATATAGCATTTTTTGGGTTTGTTTGGATGAATTTGGCAATTCTGATTGTTTGTACTGGTTATATTAGTTTTGACATTCTTTTACCATTTAAAACTTGTTTACAAAGTGTCTGAACAGTTCTACATATCAGTTTAGTGCAATCCTCATTTTAAAACTAGTTTAGCATACTTTTTAAGCTTTCACTAGTGAGTTTTAGAATCTCTTACAATTAGTGACTTTTGAAGTTTTCTTTAGTCATTTAAGACTTGCTTAGGTAGTTTCTTTACTGGTATTCTTTCTGTTTTAGTTTAGTTCTTACTTTTAGCTTCTTTAACCTAGTTTTAGAGTGTTTTTGTAGGATGAGTAGTAAAATTTTGAGTTTATTGTACAATTTAATTTGAGTTTGTTTCCAGCTTTCTTTAGTCATTTTAAAGTTCCTTGAATAAATTTTACCTCTGTTTTTACTACTTTTTGCAGATTTGCACATTTCTCATTTTGCTACCTTAACTCTTAATTTGTAGATGAAAGATAGAGTGTCTAACTTGAGTGCATAATTTTTAGTCATGTTCGTACAGTTTCATACATTGAATTAAATGATTTTTACATGATGAATCAGTTCCAAAGAACAATTTTGACAAAAGTTAACCTTGAGAGATTTGAACTTCAGTTTTTCTTGTGTGTGCATTCTTGAAAATGACATTCTAGGCCTTGCATTATTTCTCTTCATAATTTATCATTTGATGTGAATTCTTAATGTGATCTAGGCCCTCTTTGAATTAAGTCACTTGCCAAATATGAATGGATTAAACTCAAAACATATTGCATTCACGTTCAACTACTGTGTTTGTGTGTTTTGGTTTCTAAATGACCAGTCAAGCCTTTATATAGGCTAAAGAAAAGAGCTAAAACTGGAAAACGAATCAACAAGACAAGTAACAACTAACTAAGTACCTATATCACTTGCACACATACCATGATATCATGACCGGTTTCACAACAACATTTATTCTAATATACTCAAACAAAACTGAATCAAATGTCTAGGACTTTAATACATATAAAAGCTTCATACCCTTTAGCAATCTGGCCATAACACTACATTTCACACATGCAACATAGCTTGGAATATAAGAAAAAATAGCATTCAACCTAATATGACCATAGCAGTCTGTGGTTTCAATCCTTCCCAAACAAGGATCAATAATACAAGCAATGTAATTCCTAAGATTAACTCAAAACACTCTAATAATACAATCTCATTCTTTTAGTAATGCAACCACATTTTTATTCAACATTTAACCATAATTCTACACCAATGCTCACTTCATTCGGAGACAAAGAGCTTACCTCCACACTATAACCTCCCTGGACGAAGACAGCCTCCTAACACCACACTTTTTCCCTACACTGCGCTTCACTCGACCTTCAACGCACCACTACAATTGCAATAATTTTCCAATGATATTTAGTGTTAAACAAAATCTCCAATGTGAAACAAAAGCAATACACATATATTCAGGTTAACTCACACATGCATCACAAACAGGGCAGCGACCAAAAGGTACATAATTTCAAGCAATAATTTGAACCAATAACTTACCTCTACGGTAGCGACAACCCTCTGATACCCTCTCTCGCGCAACCCTTCTCACACAACGAAAGCTACTTCGTCACACAACCCCTGGATTAGCCTCCCTTGGCAACTAGAAGCTCTGCCCACACCGCGACATCAACCTTGACGCAGCGACAACACCTCCTAACGCCGCCAAACCACCGTTGTAAAGAAACAGGAGCTCGACAGGTTGAGAATCAATGGCAATGATGGTTTCAGATTGTGAATGACAGAGGGAGATAGAGATTAGGGTAGGGGAGAGTGGAAAGTAGGGACGAGAGTGAAAGTTTGGGGGAAGCTTTCCTGGAAAGTATTTGGGAAAATGGAAGAGGGAAATCCCAAATTTAGATTTCATTAAGTGAATGCATATACCGATGGCCAAAAGCCTTCGGTAAATCCTCTGACCAATACCGAAGGGCAAAAGCCTTCGGTAATGACCAACTTTAATGACCGTCGGGAAATCCTTCGGTATTATCGATTTTACCAAGGGGCAAAAGGCCTTCGGTAATAATCCTTCGATAATCAATGAATTTCTAGTAGTGAGTGGAAGAATATTGAAGAATCATTTCTAGAATTTTAGTGTATGTAAAGCTAAGAAACTTGAGAATTGGATTACCTATATATGACATTAATTCTTAAGGTAACTTATGTAGTTAACATAGTTCATGTCTAATTTTATTCATCATTTATAGTCTGTCTAATCGGTTATGCATGAAGTGAAAATATAGTTATCTATTATTCTTCCAGGATCCCAATAATCAAGAAATGATATATGTCTAATTCAATTCCTTGATTGATGATATAAAGGTTGTCGCGTGAAACATGAATAGATGCCTTTGACATATGTTGTGAATATAATTTTAAGTTGCATGCAATGTTATTTGGCACAATAAATTAATTTTCAATATATGAAACTTGAGTGATTATAATAGAAGAATAGTTACGCATTACATAAATATGAAAAATACATGTTATATACAATTGAAGCATCAGCAAAAGATTACGTACAATTAATATTACAAATTTTTTATTTGTAGTCATCAATATCATATGTTAAACAAAATTTTAATGGATGTCACGATAATAAAGTTGCACTAACATCACACAATTGTAAAAAATTATAAAAAATAAAAAACATTAACCATATATTTAAAAAAACACAACAGAAGTTCATTAAAAACTACATTTGGAAGAAACAATCCATTTTTCTTTAATCTTCTTTATTAGAAGATAAAAAAGGTATTCCTTTAATATTCTCTTCGTTTATTTGGACTGTCTAATTGTAAGTTTGATTCAATCTTTCTTAATCATTAAAGATTGTAAAGAAGTTTTCCCTTCAAATCTATAAATGTTAATTGAATTATTAAAAATTAAATTAAATTTAAAAATTATTTAAAAATTGATGTAAATTGTATAATAATTTAACTAATTGAATTCTATCATGACACGAGTGAACTAAATAAAATTTAGTTAGTAAAATTGAACTAAACTATAACCTAATTTTAAGGTTTGATAATTATGTATCGATCAATGTAAAAATTTGTACAGTATCAACTAAACTAAGATTTACCATTGCAAAAATAATTATTGATATAAGTTTTAAGATATTGTCACCAGTACAAAATAGGGATAAGAACACGGGTCATATGTCTCGGTTTTTAGAAAACCGAAGCATATATAAAGGCGGTGGCATTTTCGCAATTTCGACGAACTTATACGCCTCGGTTGTAAAAAAACCGAAGCATAAAAACCAAATTAACTCGGTTAAAAATAAAATCGAGACTTGATGTTCTGCCACGTCCCACCTAAAACTGGTTAATTTTTTACTACCTCGGTCTTCTAACCCAACCGAGGCATAAACGTTCCAAATACCTCGGTCCTCTAACCCGAGGCATAAACCTTCCGAAATGAAAAAAGGGGTATCCTCTACTACTCTCGTCACTCGCAACATCCAGAGCACGCATCCAAAGCATGCGAAATCCAGAAGCAACTTAACGTTGGCGGCGAGTGCGGCGAGGCATGGCGAGGTGGCGGCGAGGTGGCGGCGAGGCATGGCGAGGTGGCGGCGAGGCATGGTGAGGTCGCGGCGAGGTCGGAGCAAGGTGGCGGCGAGATCTCTTCTTCCCTTGTTTCTTTTCAGGTTCAGACGCGATTTATCGTAGGTAGGGGCGGCCGCCGCGACTTTGTCTCCGCGGCGTGACGGTTCCTGTTCGTGGAGGTGGGAGGTTGTCCGCGGCGTGACGGTCCCTGTCCGCGACGTGACTTTGTCTCCGTTAGCGATTCGATTTGGGTTTCGATTTGGGATTCATTGGTGGCGGCTGGCGGCTGGCGGTGGATCTCGCCTTCGTAGGGGATGGACCGAAGGGCGAGGTGATGGAAAACCAAAGGCGCGACGATGGACCGACAAGGGCGAGCTGATGGTGCGGCGGCGGTGGCGCGGCGAGGGTTTCGTTGGCAGCAAGGGTTTCATTTTTGGCAGCGAGCACTTTTGCGTTTTTGGGTTATCTGCCTTCAGTTTCAAAACTCATCATTTAATTTTATTTTTGTAGATTTTGCCTATGGAATGCATGCTGGAGTGATGAGAAGGGACGAGAGAAGGCACCACGGAGGAAGCCATGGAAGCTTTGGAGATCCTGCAGGAAGCACTGAATGAGAAGAGGTTCTTTGAAGGAGAGAGCATAGGATTGGAAGTTATTGCTGCATTTGCCAAGTTATTGCTACCAGCAGGAAATTGGGTTGAGATATTGCTGCCAAGTTGAGCCAAGAGTTTCCCTGAGATGAATTGTTTGTTGTCTTCAAAGTTTGTGTAACCACTCTCTCTAAACACACTTCTGCTTCCCCATGCTCCACAAGGTGTGGCAGAAAAAAAAAAAAACCACTTTACTACCTCGGTTCATGTTTCAACTGAGACACTATAAAATAAGATACTAACTCGGTTTACAACCGAGACATAAGAGGAAGACTTTTTACCTCGTTCGGATATGCCTCGGTTTCTCAACCGAGGCCTATAACCAAAAACAACCGAGGCCATTTCCTTCTATTGTACTAGTGTTGTAAAAGGCAACAAACTTATCATAATAAATATATTTCCATCTTTTGTTTATTAATGTTTTGTAAAATTAGTTTTTCGTTAAAAATTGTTTAACTTGTAGTTTCTCCGTTTAAGTCATCTTGTATTATGAGATGATATGTTGCATTTCACTATATCCTCAACCATTTATTAATCTAAGAATATATCGATATACCATATGGATTTGTAAAAACATGTCATCCCACTTAAAAATAAAAGGTTTAATTGCTTCCTTTGTCCCCAGTTTGGTTGAATTGTGTCAAATTCATCCTCATTTTTAAAAAAGTTTCATTGTCATCCTCACGTGGTGTAAAAGTTTCATTGTCGTCCTCACGTGGTGTAAAAGTGTCATTGAATCCAAACATAGAAAAAATTTGTGTCAAAGTAGTCATTTTTCCTATATATCTGTGTCTTCCTTTCATACAATCAAGTACAGATATTCATTTTACCTTATCCAATTTAAGGCTTTTCATAGTTCCAGAGAAGTGACATATGAAAGGAAGACACAGAGATATAGGAAAAATGACTACTTTGACACAAATTTTTTCTATGTTTGGATTCAATTGACACTTTTATACCACGTGAGGACGACAATGAAACTTTTTTAAAAATGAGGATGAATTTGACACAATTCAACCAAACTGGGGACAAAGGAAGCAATTAAACCAAAATAAACTATCATTTTTAAAACGAAAATAAATTAAAATTTTTATTTTAAATTATATTATATATTTTAAAAAATACAGTAGATGAAAATTAAGTTTTATATATAAAAATTAAAAAATCCCACTATCCACAAAATATAATGAATAAAAAACATGTTACGTCAAAAAAATTCTCAAGTAAATAGTTAATTCAGTACGATAAATATGAAATATTTTATTTTTAGTATAATAATAATAAAATTACAATCTTAATAAAAAACTTTAATTCTACTAATTTTTGTTTAAATTTCATTATTAATCAAGATAATTGAACATATAGTTTGTTTTTAATAACTATTACATATGTTTAATAAAAGATAAATTAATATTATATATAAATAATTTTTTATTTTAAATTTACAAAGGACAAAAAAAATTCTAAAGTTTAATTGTGCATTAATAGTAATTATTCCTGCCGTACATATGATAATTATTAAAGTTGAAATATATATTTAATTATTAATAAAGTTATAAATTTAACGAAATTAAAATTATATTTTTTTATGTAGTAGATGGATGATGTTTCTCTTCATGAACTTCCACCTTTTACATAATACCAAATTAAATTGTTACATCTTTTTTTACCTCTCTCAAAGGTGTGTTTATATATGCATGTAAAACCTACAATTTTTTTTATGGCACATAATGAATTGACTTTTGCACCATCAATTACTTAATTGAATGTTCAAAATTTTACCTTTGAATTCCACCGTGTCTACTCATTATGTTAACAGTGACAAAACCTAGTCAATTAGCCTCATTCAGACGTTTCTTATAACACCTCTTAATACGTCACATATATATTCAATGCATATGTAACTACCATCTAATTTCATAACATACTTTTCAAATTAACATTCTTCTTTTAAAATATTAAAAACAAAAAATAACATTTTTTTTATATTAAGATAGTGTATGGGAAAAAAAAACTTTTTCTAAAACCTTTTTCAAACTCGAATCTTAAATTGTACTTCCTAAGACATTTTTGAAAAGTATTTTCTATAACAGTCTTGGAAGTTATTTTATGAAACTCTTTTTCACTATACTTTTAAAATGATAAAAACAATCTCATACACACACACACACACATATATATATATATATATATATATATTATATATATATATTTACACACAATATCTATTTCATACAAAGAAAATAAATTAAAACAATGAAATTAAAAGTAATATTTCACTACTGCAAAAATAGCATATAATGTCATGTGTTTAACGTTCAATTACTGAATAGCCAATGTTAAAAATGATCGGGTGTCATTTTTGTAAATAAATGAAATTGTAGAACGTCGAAGCCCCCATTCAATTCGACGTTCTATGATGGTAATTATTTAAACGAGTCCGTCATTGTCTATCTTCTTTCTTTTAAACCACATGGATGGTAATTAGTTAATTCAGTCCCTCATTGTCTCTCTTCTTTCTTTTAAACCACATGTAGGGATTAACCAAAGAGTCGCCCTTTTAATTTTTTTTTTCTTTTAAACAACAAATAATACGTATAATTGTGTAACGAGTATTATTTGTTAGTCAGAAGCTAAAAAGTACCATTTTTTTATTCTTTTATTCTTTTTTCTTTTAAACCACATATAATACATCGAATTTTGTAGGAGCTTCGACGTATTATTTGTCAGCAAAAGTTTTCCCTTTTTAATTTGAGCGGGAGATTGAAAATTCATTCACTTTATCTTAGCGCATGAGACCCTTTTCTCTTCTCAAACTTTTCTCAAACGAAGTTTAACGACCATCACATGTAATCTTTCTTTCATTTGATAAAAATGCATGTTAATTAACTACTTTATATATAATTTTCATTTGTTTTGACCGATTATTTTCGTGTTGTTATCCTTCATAGACGCATTTTGCTTTCTCTCTCACGGGTGGAAACACTTTATTCCGATGAACCCACCCTTTGAAGGTTAGTTTTCGTTTTGAAGAACTTATTTGTTGAACTTGTTTGTTGTTCTTTTTTGTTGAACTTGTTTGTTGTTGTTATTTGGTTGAACTTGTTTGTTATTGTTGTTTGATTAAACTTGTTTGTTGTTTGTTATTGTTGTTCTTGTTGATAGTATACTATACGTTCATAGTTTATGCTTTATAAAATACCAAAAACTAAAATTTGTTATTTTTCTACTTTTCAGGTCTCGTAGAATTGTAACAAAAGATTACAATTAATTAAAAAACAAAAAATTATTTTTAACAAAATTCGATGTCAATTTGATTAACATCGAATTTTTTAAATTAGACGTCAATTTAACGTCTCCCGATATGACGTCGATCTCAAATTTTTTGTACCAGTGTTTGTCTATGATAAACTAAAAGAAAATGGTAGAAAAGATTAAGGGTATTTTTATAATGTTTACTACAAGATTGAATGTAAAGCATAAATTTTATGGTTTATAATAATGATAATGAAAAGGGAAAGGTAAAAGTCATCTCAAGGTTAAATAGTAAAAATTCGAATATTTATTTTTGTTATCCCTCTATTTACTTAAAAATTATCTAAACTTAACTCAAATTCAAATTTTCTACTAGATTTTTTATGTTATTCTTCTACTGTATTTTTAAAATATATTAATTTAATATATTAAATTTTTAATATATTTTAAATATTAAAATCATTTTTCAATATGTCAAAATAATGAATTTTAAATATAAAATTAAAAGACAGTAAAAAAATCAACAAAAGATTTGGACTCGACGATGTAGTTTGTCCAATCCTATTTTAGTTTTTTTTTACACTATTTTACTCCAAAACATTATCTTAAATAAATAATAAAGCTAAAAAAACACATATATCACTTATCTTCATAAATTCATTAAAAAACAAGATTTGAAAATAAAATATTTTATGTACTAAAATGACTTCCACAAAGATATAATAAAAGTTTTCAAATGGTCAAGCAAAAATTAAAATATATCTTCAATATTACATCTGATAGATACAAGTCTAATTTTTTTTATCTTTTTTAATTTCGTTTCTGTTATTAAAAGCTTTTCTCTCTCTCTCCACTTGTGAGAAAAAAAAGAGTAAAAATATATTTCGTATATATTATAAATAGGTATAAATATGAAGGTAGAACTAAAACATGTATAAAGGTGAACACTACCAACATTGATAATATTATTTGGTATCATTTTATTGATAGTTTATAATCCACGCCAAAATATTCCTTTTCCAAATTAAAAGAAACAAAAAGACAAATTTTAAACATTGTAGATTTTAATTAGAAATTAATTTAGACACTAATTATTTTGTAACTAAGATTTTGATAGCTAATATTAGAGATCAATTTAAATTTCAATTTATGATTTAATTCTAACTTTTTATTTATAATAAAAAATATTTTAAATACTAATAAATTTTAGTATATAAATTAATATTAAATTAGTCATTATAATAATTAATTATTTTTATCTTTAAAACTAGGTGTTAATGCATTATTTATCTCTTTAAATAATTCTAACTAAAATTCATATTGGAGTATACAAATAAAATGAAAATAATTTTTGTATAAAAAAAAAGTAGTTTGGTATTAAAAGTACAATAGGTCCAATATTTTCTATAAGATGGTTCTCCTTTTCAGCAGCCACTAATTATTTCAAAATAATTTAACATTTGTAAATATTAAAATTGGTGATAATGGAATATAAAACGGGCATCTAGTTCTGACCTATTCCAAGGGATACAAGGCCATTTAATTAAATAGACTTCCCAATACACAGAAGACTGAAATTGAATATGTGACCTAATAAGGTTTTAAAGAAGTTTCCTTCGTGAAGACTAGTAATGCAGAAATTACTACTATTAGTTTTCTGAATATCAATATTATATTCAGTTAGTTCTTAAAATATTATTACTTAATTAAAGTTTTTATAATAAAATTTGTATATATTTTTGTGATATTTTAAAATGAAATATTTAATATTTGTTGAGTAATAATATTATATGGAGAAAAAAAAAGTGTTGATAATATGTTTGAATTTCCATTAATATGCATGGCCGAATTAGTGGTAGATAATATTGAAGGAATTGAAGAGTGAAGAAGTGATTGAAGGGCTAAAGTCAAATATTTTGTTTGATTGGTAATACACTATGGTGGTGTGCATATAAATAGAGGTTAGGAAAGAGAAAAATAAACAAAGTTTGTGTTACGTATTCATTCGTTTCTTCGAACCAATACAAAAATGTCTGCCATATTGGTGTTTCTTCTTCTTGGAATATCTCTTCCATTAGGTCTGTATGCTCCTCTTTCATGTTTTTTCCTCTTTTAGTAAATATTCTTGAGTATATAATGTAAGTTTAACTAACTATTAAGTACAAAATATTATTAATATTTTTTTTTACCAAGAATTCAACATTATTCCACATTGTAATGATTTTCCATTAACATATATATATAATATATATATATATATATATATATATATCTATATATATATATATATATATATATAATTATATATAATTTAATACTTTTAATTTTAACATAAAATTAAAATTCGTATTTGTCTTAAACTGTGATATATTCTCAAACTTTTGCAATAAATAAATATATAATTTTCTTAATGCAACTTAGTTAACACTAGTGCAGCGGAGCTTTTACTGCGGTTCATTTTCACTATACGTCGCGGTTCAAGAACTGCGACATATTCAGCCGCGGTAGTAAGTCAGACACTTTAGGCCGCGGTTATAACCGTGGTATATAGGTTGCGGAATATGCCGCAGTTGTCGAGGGAACCGCTGCCTAAATCCATTTTTAAAAAAAAAAAAAAACACTATATGCCGCGGTTCAACCGGGCAAAAGGCTGAAGCATATGCCGCGTTAGTGTCAAAACCGCGGCCATATGTCTCGTTTTAAAAAAAAACGAAGCACTATATGCCGCGGTTGTGGTTAGAACCGCGGCATATTCCCCTGCAGTTTTTTAAAATTGCAGGTCTGTTTTTGTGATATCCACTACCACAAAAACAGACCTGCATATAAAAACATTTACAGAAATTCAATTTCAACATAACAAACACATGTTCAAATGTATTTCAACATCAAATAAAGTAGAAGTCTAAGAAAATTCTATCTAATCAAATGCATTGTTTAAATCTAAGAGCTATTGTATAATCTAACTATATACTTCGCAGCAGCGTTCCTAATGAATAGTAGTGACTTCTCAGGAACTGGTGTAGTAGTCTTGAATCTCTGCAAAAGACAATTCATTTTAATTAGTGTATATGAATTCAACATTTGTTAAAAAATCAAAATTTGTTAAAGTTAAATATTACCGTTTCCCAGCGACTTGTGATGTGAGAACGAACAATATGGGTCATCCAATACATTACATAGTATCCACACTCATATGACCCATTTTGTCTGTTACACTACAATATATCATCACAGTTGATAATAGTTAGTGAATAACATTTGTTATAAAACAATTATAACAAAGTAGACTTTAGCATATGTCAAACCTTGAGAGAAATCCAAGCAATCTTTCTACTCTTAGCAATTGATCTCCCGTCCATCATCATACTTGCTGGAATAGAACTGTATATAAAAAAAGTTTTAGCATTCAGTTATATAACAAAGAAAGTCCAAACATTGAGGTTCTTACCAATCAATTGCTTGTTGAGTTGTGTGGGAGGAGGCCTGTGCAATGAGCAGAACCACAAAGCATAGTTGTCTTGCATAGACATAACAAGAAGTTGCCAATGGCGCCTGAAATTCATAATAACGTAACTATTAAATATTAAAATCACATATGGAACATTATTATGTTAACAAAGTTCACTTACCCGGATATATAAGGCAAAAAGTATATTTTCTTGCCCCTTCCAAAACTTCTTATCAGACTCATGTTGATATGGTCAAAATCATTTGATTCATGAATTTCTTGGGGATCAATGAATCCATAATCATCAGAACGCCCCAACTTATTAGACCCCAACATATACCTGAAATCAAAAATTAACTTTGATATAAGGATACTTGATATATAAATCAATTTTATATATAAATAATTGGTCATAGACTTACATCGTCCATAGTTGAATAATTGAAATATTCAACTCTTGTGTTCCCGACGCAAGCTCACGGACATCTTGGCTATTAAGGTATATTGGGACCTCAGAGCCATGCCCAAATACATTAGCATCATACTGAACCTCCAAAGGCTTATCATCAAGGATGTCAGCAAGTAGATGCAATGAAGAAAGAGGGTCATCCTCAGATAGAGGAATCTTCTGTTGTGCCTGCGTCTGTTGTTACATGAAAAGATAAGATAAGTTTTGACATCAAAAACCTTTAAAATTGAGAAGTGTAAAGAAGAATTTCATACCGAGGGGTCAGAAACTGGTTTAAAAAAATTTAGGCCAAGTGATAAACGACTTATATGCTTGTTCCACAGTGAAAATCTCTTCCGTGGACAGTGGAACCGAGGCATCTGGCATGATCATTTCATCCACTGAGACCTTCACCTCATCCTCTAATAGTTGCATACCATGACATACAGTCGCTGACCTAAACTCTGTTCCACGAGCTACCAGCACCATCTCATATCTTCTAAAATGTATAGCAGACATGGACTACCATCGTCCATGTCATCCTCTGGGATGGCTGATGCGGAACAACTTCCTTTGCCGCTTCTCCCTGTCAGAGTAAATGTTAGATTATACAAGAGATAGAAATAATTGCACATAAATGTTTATTAAGTTTACCTGTGGGAGGGGGAGGGATACATGTTCCTCTATAGGAGACTGCACGGGCGCATGCTCTGAAACTGCTCCTGGTATAGCATCTGGAATTCAGCCCTCACCTCGGCCCTGATCTCCTGCATAAGGTCTTGTCGGACCTTTTTTGTGATCTCTTCTGTCATCCTTTGTGTATCGCTGTATGAATATGAAGGCTGACGAGAAGAGCTCCCAAAATAATCCGTAATTCCTACTCCAGGACCTGCAGCACGTACACGTCCAGGGTGCTCAGGTCGTCCAATTGCAGCAGCAAGAATATCCTGGCGACCCTCTGGAGTGAATTGGCCTTGGGAGCTCTGCTCAACCAAGGCGTCCTGTAACATTACAAAACACCATTATTCTTTAAATAGTTTAATGTAGTATGTATAATGACAATATTTATTATTTTAGGAACAGTGATAACTTACAATTTTTTCAGAAATCTCTCGTGCAGTGTCGGAAGAGTAGGTGCCCGATGGTCGCATACGGGCCAACTTCCATTTCTCATGTCTAGACGGTGGAGAAGGAGGCTGAGGAGGGCTACCACTCTGAGATGGTGGTATAGCATCTGCCTTTTGCTTGAGGATTTTCTCCTCAAGCTTCCTATACCCACCACGAGATAATAGGTGGGGGTTTTTGTTCTTAGCACTTGTTCCTTGTGCTTTGCTTCTAATTGCCTGTCACATACACATTAATTAATGAGTTCATATGATATATATTTGTTAATGAGGAATTGAATAATATGAACTACACTAACCTGCCATTCCTCTGACATCCGACTCTCTTTAAAAACCCGCCAAGTCTCCTCATCAATGGACTTATATGATACATGGAGTTTTATGTTTAAGGTGTCCAAAGATGTACCTTGATGTCAACTTGCTTTTAAAGTTTCTGAAATTTTCTGCAACAGTTGACAAACACTTATTTCTAAGTGTTGGGACATTTGGAATGTCAAATGTCATCTGAAAAAAACATAATAAAGTTGTATTAGTACAAAATTATCAATATAAACAAATTTAATTCAAATGCTATTAACTAACTTACCAATATATCTTGCCAAATAATGTTCCGATCACCCTCGGACACATGATCAAAAGATGGAATGAGAATGCTAATCTTATCACGTGCCACTACTCCAAGGTATGATCGGAAGTCATCTGCATAGGGGCCAGTTGCCACACCCGTGGTGACATTCACATTCACCGGAGTTCTTTCACCACTATTTTTCCTGATTAATAGTTGTTTCATCCTAGTGGGTCCTCTAGTGGATCTGGTGGGGGAGCCTCATCCCCTGAAGAATGTGGATGATCAGCCATATATCTGTCAAAATAAATAACAACATTAAATTTTCTTTCAAGACTTATGTAATATCATATAAATTAACAAAACATGTAATAGTAATCATAGGAAATGTATAAAAGGAAAACTTATGTTATATTAATAAAATACTTATACAGAAATTGAAAATTCATACATAAAGATATGGATTCATCATATGTATATTCCCTCATCATGATCTGACCGAATTGCATGTACATCATCGTCAACTACAGATTGGTCATCCAAATTTGTTGTAGTTTGAAATGAATGGTTGTCAGCAATATAAATATTAATCAGATTGTCTTCGTTAACTTCAATTTGTTTTTTGCCTTGAAGAGCAACATACCAATGGTCAGACGCAGGATCTTTGACATAAAAAACTTGAGATGCTTGATGTACCATGATAAACGGTTCGTCTCGGTAACCCACCTTGCGAAAATCAACCAGTGTCATACCCGAGTCATCTATTTTCACACCACTCTTATTGTCAAACCACTTACACTTGAACAATGGAACAAAAAACTTGGTGTAATCAACCTCCCATATCTCTTCTATTATTGATAACAGTTGAAAAACTGTTATTTTCATGATTAAAATTGACACTAAAAGCAACCTTTACACTTAGAAACTAGCTTAAAATCATGCTTTTCCTCATGTTTTTAGAAATAAGAGAGCTGGACAGGTTTATGCTTGATTTCAGTGTTTTTGTGCAGGTTTTAAGGTGAATTTGGTGAAAGAAGTGAAGAAGGAGAGAGATGAAATCAGAAAAGACAATAAAAAGTGCAAAAGGAGAAGCCGAAGTCACCGCTCAGCGGCAGTTTACCGCTGAGCGGCACTCAGGAGCTTGCGGGAGGTCCGCTGAGGGGCAAAATGGCCGCTGAGGGGAGCAAACAAGTCACGCACTCACCGCTGAGCGGTATTTTACCGCTGAGCGACACTCAGGCACTCACGGGAGATCCGCTGAGGGGCAAAATGGCCGCTGAGGGGAGAAAACAAGACACGCACTTACCGCTGAGCGGTAATTTACCGTTGAGCGGCACTTTAATGGGCTTGGATTTGACTTTTTGTAATTTACGAATGATATATAAGCTTTAGGGTTTCCTAGGGTTAGGCATCTCTGGCTGGAACGAAGCAAACACTCTCTCTTCCACCCCTTTGAAGGAGGATCTTGGATGCTGAGGCTTCCTCTTCACCTTTTTAGGGTTTATTCTTTCATTCTTTCATTGTAATTCATCTAGGGTCACCATGAATATGGTGAACAAACTCTGTATGTTTGTTGGGAATCAATGTAATCTTGTGAAACTCTCATATATGGAATATGTTTTTACATCTTTTAATTAAGACTTATGCTTTCTTTTCATCATTAGTTAGGGTTTTTCCTCTTTGCTTAATGCTTGCATTGTTTAACTCATTCGATGCATGATTATTGGTTTTGTCGATACGGACACGTACGGGGAAGTCTAGATCCGGGGAATTTCTCCCAATATGATATTGGTTGTCGTTAAGCTCCTGCACTTATGAACTGATCATTAGGAATGCTAGGAATTGTATGAACTCGTGATTAGGGAGAAGCCTTCTAGAAAGGTACTTTAGAGAGTGGCATTAACAATGATGATTTGAATGTTGAATTCCTAAAATATATGAGAGTGGATAAGATGAAATTGACCCCCAACAACATATTCATATCTATATTTCATTGAAAGTGTTTATCTTTTGCTTTTTGCCATTGATCAAAATTCATGCATACATGTTTATTTTCTGTCTTGCATATTAAACCCCAAAATTTCGTTTGTAAGTCTTAGTTAATCAAGAAACCACATAACTAAACTAGGCCGCGAGTCCTTTGGGAAGAACGATACTTGGTCTAACCAAGTTTATTACTTGAACGATTCGGTCATACTTGCCGATTGAAAACAAGTTTGTGACATCATAATTTGGTGTTCATAAATTTGACCATCAAGTTTTTGGCGCCGTTGCCGGGGATTCGTGGTTTAACTGGTTAATTTGTGTGATTATTGATTATCTTTGACTTATTTTTTTTTATTTTTAATTTAAATTTCGAATTTTTTTTTATTTTATTTTATTTCTCTGTTTATATTTTTCAGTTTGTATTTTATTTGATTTGATTTTTTTTTTGTTTTCTATTTTTCTGTTTTCTGTTTTTTATTTTCTGTTTTTTATTTTTCGGTTTTATTTGATTTTATTTTATTTGATTATATTAGATTTTATTTTATTTTATTTTATTTTATTTTCTGTTTGTATTTTATTTTATTTTATTTTATTTTTCTGTTTTTATTTTTCTGTTTTATTTCCTATCTTCTTATCTTTTCAATTATATCCTTTGATTTTTTTTTCTCTATCTTTTTGTGCTAACAATTGTTTTTAGGGTTTTGTGCCTAATGTCTGCAGAATGCAATTTGGTCAAGAATTTAACTATATGGGCACTCAATTCCACCAAAGTAATCTCAACCACTGGTGGGAACCTCACTCAAGCATGGATCAAAGCCAATTTTGGCAAGCTGCTGGACAATTTGAGAATCAACCACAACAACAATGGCAGCAACAACCCTTTCTATCAGGAAGTTTGGATAGGTTGGAGGACACCCTTCAACGATTTTTGAAAAATTCCGACTCTACTCAGAAAAGCATTGAAGAATCATGTAAAAGAATGGAGATGCAACTTCGTTACATCAATCAGAGATTGAATGATGATGTTAATACTGAAGTTAACCTTAAGGAGGAAGGGCAAGTCATTATCACTGAAAGTGACAAGATTCTTGATGAGGAAAAATTAAAGGGAGATGAGGAAAGGGTAGAGAGAAAAGAGAAAGAAGAGTTGAGTGAGAAAGATAAAGATGAAGAAAAAGAAAAAGAAGTGGTTGAGAGAGAAGAGAGAAAGAAAATTTGTGTGAAAATAAAGAAGTTGAGGAGAAAAAGAAAAGGGAAGAAAAAAATAAAAGAAAAGAAAAAGAGAAAATTTAGGGAGAGAAAAAGGAAGAAAAAGAAGATGAGAGGAAAGAAGAAGGAATCATATGAAAATCCCATCCTCATCTAAAGAAGAATCATAGGAAGGAAAAGAAATTCAAGTGCTTTATGGAAATCTTCAAGAAATTGGAGATTAAAGTTCCTATGATTGAGACATTGCAACAGGTTCCTGGTTTGATCAAATTTTGAAGAAGTTTAGTAGAAAGAAGAAAAAGAAAGGAACTTGAGCTTGGGTCAAGCTAATGACGTTAAAAGAGCGCTTGTTGGGAGGCAACCCAATTGATTTAAGAACTTTTGATTTTATTTTGGTTTTGTAATTTTTAATTTGTGAACATTATTTTTGTATTTATTTTGTTGGATATAGCATCTACTGAAGGATGCTAGGTGGTTAAGTATCTACTGAAGGATACAATGGCTGTAACACCTACTGATGGGTGTTGGTGGATTTTGGGTCAGGCTCGTGACGTTAAACAAGCGCTACCTGGGAGGCAACCCAGTTGATTGAATATTTCTGTTTGTTTGTTTTAGTTAGGGTTTGCATAAGCATTTTGAACATTAAATTGCAGGGAGCCAGTGAAGGGCATGTCTAGGAGGCACGTAGGTTAAGAAAAGAGGAGAAGAAAACATCACAAAAGTGCCGCTGAGCGGTACTTTACCGCTGAGCGGTACTCTCGCATAATAGGGTTTTAGTTCCCCTTAGCGGGACCCGAGCCCATTAGGGTATTTTTAAACCCTAAGCTGCGCATTCTTTCACACTTTCAGACTTTTCTTTGCACAAACACTCCCACATACCTTCTCCAAGGTTTTCCACATCTTTTCACTCTTCCCTCTTAAGAAAATTTCTCTTCCACTCACTTTTTCACTAGTGTGCCATCAAAGTTGGGGTTGGAAGAGAGCATTCTAGCTTGGAAGCATTCTCATTGCATCTAGTATCGCCACCCAAGTAAGTAAAATGCATTTTGTTCATCCTAGGGTTTTGATTTTGATCTGGAATGTGGTACTGGTGGCGCTGAGGGGAAATTCTGGCCCTCAGCGGTGGTTTAGCTTCGAAAGGAGTTGTGTTCTGTGTTTTACTAATGATTAACATCATGTTCTGTGGTTTTGTTTGTGTTTTGAATGTAGGAATGGCATCCTCATCAGGAAAAAGATTGAAAACCATGGCAACCAAGAGAAAGGAAAAGGAACCAGAGCAACCCCATCTAGCAGGTTCCTCTCTAGGAAACATGAGAAGCACTTTAAAGTGGTTCAGGACAGGAGACTTCTGATGGAGAGAAAGGTTGGAATGATACCTAACCTTGCTCCTCAATTTGGAGAGCAAGTTTTTAGGGAATGACTGGGGAAAGCTAGCCACTTATCCTGCACCTGCCAACATAGCTGTGGTTAAGGAATTTTACACCAATGCAAAGAAGATTGGTGATTATCCAGCTGAGAATTATTTGGGCTATGTCAGAGGCCATGCTATCAGGTATGATCCTGATTCAATTAATAACTTTCTGGACACTGTATGGGCTGGTGAGCAGTGCCAGTTTGCTCTTTGCATGGAGGAAGGTGCTGATTATGAGGATGTGGAGAGAGTACTGTGTATACCTGGAGGACACTTCCAAAGGAATCGATCTGGCTCAGTGGTTAACATTAGGAGGACAGATTTGACTCCTCTTGCAAAGTATTGGATGGCGTTTTCTCATGCCAACATTCAGCCATGTTCACATGTGTCAGATATTACTCTCAGCAGGGCATTCTTCATCTACTGTGCTATCAGAAACTTGAATGTTAATATTGGGCAGGTGATAGCTGATGAGATTAGTGTGTGCGCCAATACTTCAAACAACAAAGCACCACTAGGACATCCTTCTTTGATCACGCACCTTTGCAAGATAGCTGGGGTGGACACTTCTGCTCCACCTTTTGAGAGGCCAAGAAAAGCTATTGATGAGGCCTACTATAGACAGTACTGTGGAGGTGATGATGCAGCTCAGCCAGTTCCACCACGCCGTGCTCGTAGAGAGAGAGGGCCAGCACAGAGCCAGACATCTGCTGAGACACATGAAGCAGAGCCATTCCAGATGAGGGACATGTATATGTCTCTTATAGGGGCTCAGTTGCAGTCCATTCACAGAGGGCAGGTGGCCACTGCTGAGATGATTGTGGGGATGTATGATACACCTCCAGCCCACAGGTGGACTATGGATGAATTCCATAATGTGGTAGCTTGGCCAGAGGAACCAGTGCATGGAGGAGGAGCTGGAGCAGCTGAAGCTTCAGCTAGAGATATGGAAGAAGATGAAGCTGATGAGGATGATGCATTTGAAGATGATGAAGATGAGGAGGAAGAGGAAGATACAGAGGACAGCTCAGATTGATGAGGAGCTGAGATAGCATTTTCTGATAGATGCTATCATGTGTTTATGCTTTTGTGGTTTAAGTTTTCTGAACTTATTTGTTTTGTTTTTAGATTAGGGTTTGATGTAATCTATTGAACACCTGGTTTCTTGTGATGGTTTGCTATTAACTGTGATTGTGTGATAAGTAATGCTGAATGATGCTTATGATTATTGATGTTGAGATGATGTGCACATTAAAATGCTTATACAGGTGATTCACAAGCTTTGTGAACAAATGCATGATATCATGATTGTGATTGTGAAATTAAGCAGGATGTGTATGTCAAATGTGAATGAGCTTATATGTGAGATTTTGAGCTCCAGAGTTGTTATTGTTGAATGCTATTACTTTGAAAGCATGAATGGTTTTGCCCAGGTTTTCTATGATTGAATCAATTGCTTGTTTTGCATCAATGATCAAGGCCATTTGTTGAAACCTTTTTATTGGCCAAATTCATAAAATTAGCCCACTAAAAGAGAACACTTGTGTTCTATCCTTTGAACCCTTAGCCTTGAATATACACTGAAACCCTTATTGAAAATCTTTACCTTGAGTTAAGTAGAAGATCTTGTGTGGTATTGTTAAATGTTCAAGTTTGGGGTTGTTGGGAAAACATGAAAAGCATTGAGCTAAGAGCTAAAAAGTAAGAATATGCAAAGAAAAAGAAAAGAAAAGAAAAAGAAGCAAAGCTCAATGCAAAGGCAAAAGAAAGTTGGGAATGAATAAGATGATTGTGTTGTTATGATTCTCTTAACTCAAGGATTTTGTGATCCAGAAAAACCAATTTTCTTGTTAGCCCAGCCACATTATAAGCCATAGAAAAGTCCTTGTGATGATGCATGCTTGTGAATGTTTTTGATTGTGGTAAAATGAAAGGCAAAGTTGATTTCATGTAACATTGTGATAGTAGAGTGAATGAGTGATCATCTCTTATACACTTGAGTGTGAGTGAAACACTTGACTTAGTGAGGAAATATCACATGAACACATGAACATCCATGCTTAATTGATTGATCATTCATGAAAATAGCATTTGTTGGAATTTAAATGACTTTGTGAACACTAAAGCATGTGCACATCTTGATTGAACTCTTGGTCATAAGTTTGAGTGAAGTTTTTACTTATCTTGAAAAGAAGATTTTTGAATGAAGTGAACCATCATATGAATTGGTTTAAGATGAGTTACATCTTATTTGCTTGAGGACAAGCAAAGTTTTAAGTTTGGGGTTGTGATAACAGTTGAAAAACTGTTATTTTCATGATTAAAATTGACACTAAAAGCAACCTTTACACTTAGAAACTAGCTTGAAATCATGCTTTTCTCATATTTTTAGAAATAAGAGAGCTGGACAGGTTTATGCTTGATTTCAGTGTTTTTGTGCAGGTTTTAAGGTGAATTTGGTGAAAGAAGTGAAGAAGGAGAGAGATGAAATCAGAAAAGACAATAAAAAGTGCAAAAGGAGAAGCCGAAGTCACCGCTCAGCGGCAGTTTACCGCTGAGCGGCACTCAGGAGCTTGCGGGAGGTCCGCTGAGGGGCAAAATGGCCGCTGAGGGGAGAAAACAAGTCACGCACTCACCGCTGAGCGGTATTTTACCGCTGAGCGGCACTCTGGAAGTCACGTAATCCGCTGAGGGGCAAAATGGCCGCTGAGGGGAGAAAACAAGTCACGCACACCGCTGAGCGGTATTTACCGCTGAGCGGCACTTTAATGGGCTTGGACTTGACTTTTTGTAATTTACGAATGATATATAAGCTTTAGGGTTTCCTAGGGTTAGGTATCTCTGGCTGGAACGAAGCAAACACTCTCTCTTCCACCCCTTTGAAGGAGGATCTTGGATGCTGAGGCTTCCTCTTCACCTTTTTAGGGTTTATTCTTTCATTCTTTCATTGTAATTCATCTAGGTTCACCATGAATATGGTGAACTAAACTCTGTATGTTTGTTGGGGAATCAATGTAGTCTTGTGAAACTCTCATATATGGAATCTGTTTTTACATCTTTTAATTAAGACTTATGCTTTCTTTCATCATTAGTTAGGGTTTTTCCTCTTTGCTTAATGCTTGCATTGTTTAACTCATTCGATGCATGATTATTGGTTTTGTCGATACGGGCACGTACGGGGAAGTCTAGATCCGGGGAATTTCTCCCAATTTTATATTGGTTGTCGTTAAGCTCCTGCACTTATGAACTGATCATTAGGAATGCTAGGAATTGTATGAACTCGTGATTAGGGAGAAGCCTTCTGGAAAGGTACATTAGAGAGTGGCATTAACAATGATGATTTGATGTTGAATTCCTAAAATATATGAGAGTGGATAAGATGAAATTGACCCCAACAACATATTCATACATATATTTCATTGAAAGTGTTTATCTTTTGCTTTTTGCCATTGATCAAATTCATGCATACATGTTTATTTTCTGTCTTGCATTTAAACCCCAATATTTCGTTTGTAAGTCTTAGTTAATTAAGAAACCACATAACTAAACTAGGCCGTGAGTCCTTTGGGAAGAACGATACTTGGTCTAACCAAGTTTATTACTTGAACGATTCGGTCATACTTGCCGATTGAAAACAAGTTTGTGACATCATAATTTGGTGTTCATAAATTTGACCATCAATTATACATAATATCTCATTGATCCAAGTACAGGAGATTGATCTTTTGATGTGGAAAATTGAAGTGACTCAGCTTCTAAACTGACTCCACTATTTTGTACTGTGCTTTTATCATCCAAAGTCTTCGTATAGAATGTGCAATTATTGACTTCATAACCTGTACAACACACGACATCAAACTTCAAACCATTTGCAAGCCACAATAAAGTTTCAGAAGAATGTGGCTCTTTGTCAATTTCAGATTTGAACCAAGACATAAATGTTTTGTTATGCTCCATCAATTGCCATTTCTCTGATTGTCTTGGATTTTTATTCTTAACAATGGCTTTGTGTGCTTCCAAAAAAGGGATCACCTCATCTGTGTTGTTCAATATATAAAGATGCGCTTGCAACAATTCTTCGCGATCTTTTGTCACCACATTGACACCTCGGATGCTTTTACTTGTAGAAAATTTATTCAACCATGCTGTGCGAGGAACTCCTATTGGATTCGTTGATGTCATGTAATCTGAACAAAACTCGATACTTTCTTCAGCAATATACCTTTCAATCATCGAACCTTCAGGACGATATGGATTTTTAACGTACCCTTTCAAAATCTTCATATAACGCTCAATAGGATACATCCATCTTAAGTATACCGGTCCGCACAACTTGATTTCTCTAACCAAATGAACAAGTAAATGTACCATGATGTCAAAAAAAGATGGAGGGAAAAACATCTCTAGTTGACACAAGATGATAACAATCTCGCCTTGAAGTTCATCTAACTTTGTAGGATCGATGGCTTTACTACATATTGACGAGAAAAATGAACACAACCTGTTTATGGTGTGCCTAACATTTTTGGGCAAAATTCCACGAATAGCCACCGGTAACAACTGTTGCATTAAGACGTGACAATCGTGAGACTTCATGCCAACAAGCTTTAAGTCCTGCATTGACACTAAACTCTTCATATTTGAAGAGTATCCTTGTGGTACTTTGATACTCTTTAAACATACACAAAAACTTATCTTCTCTTGTCTAGACATTGTGTAACATGCAGGGGGCAAATAAGTACGTTTACCAATCTCCTTGGGTGCCAACTCTTCTCGGATATTCATGTCAACCAAATCCAAACGAGCATTCACTCCATCTTTTGTCTTTCCCTGAATGTTGAGTAATGTACCAATCAAGCTATCACACACATTCTTTTCTACATGCATCACATCTATGCAATGTCGAACATCTAACTTTGACCAATATGGAAGATCAAAGAATATTGATTTCTTCTTCCAAGGGGTCGTTACAGATGACTTCTTCGATGTTTTCCCAAATACATGATGTATTTTATTAACTTTTTCAAGAACTTCAAGGCCAGTAAGTGGATTTGGTGCTTCGTCCCTCTCTTGATCTCCATTGAATGCTTTTTTTAACCTTCGATATGGATGATTACGTTTTAGAAATCTCCGATGACGCAGATACACCGTCTTTCTTCCATGTTTCAATTGATGAGCTGCAGTGTTTTCTTCACATATAGGACACGCTTTATGACCCTTGACACTGTATCCTGACAAATTACCATAAGCAGGAAAGTCATTAATGGTGCAAAATAACATTGCACGCATCATAAAAGTCTCTGAAGCGAATGCATCAAATATTTCAACCCCATCAACCCACAAAACCTTCAAGTCTTCAACTAGTGGGCTTAGATAAACATCTATGTCATTTCCAGGCTGCTTTGGACCAGATATCATCATAGACAACATCATGTACTTCCTCTTCATGCACAATGCAGGAGATAAGTTGTAAATTATCAATATAACTGGCCAACAACTGTGATTGGTACTCAGATTACCAAATGGGTTCATTCCATCAGTGGCTAAACCAAGCCTAAGATTTCTACACTCTTTACCAAATTCGGGGAATTGTCGATCAATATTTTTCCATTGCTTTGAATCAGCTGGATGACGAAGCAGCCCGTCAATTTTCTCTCATCTGCATGCCATCTAAGATTTTTAGCATCTTTGGGATTCGCAAACAAACGCTTAAGTCTGGGCACTATTGGAAGGTACCAAACTACTTTCAAAGCAGATCCATTTTTTTCTATCTGACCATTATCTTCACTATTGTTTTTTGACTTGTATCGTGATAAGCCACATTTTGGACACTTTGTCAAAAATTCAAACTCTTTCCTATACAAAATGCAGTCATTGGGACAAGCATGTATCCTTTTATACTCCATACCCATTGGACAAAGAATTTTCTTCGCATCATAATTACGAGTGGGCAGTGTATTTCCATCTGGCAACATTTCATTCAACAACGTCAACAGTTCTGTAAAACTCTTATCAGTCCATCCATTGCTCGCCTTCAAATTCATGAGCCTTAACACCGCTGATAAACGTGTGAACTTAGTTGAACCGACATACAAAGGTGTTTCCGCATCAGTCGACATCGTCTCATACACATGAGCTTTGGCAAAATTTTCTGCTCCAACATCGCGGATCATGTCCTCCAATTTGTCTTCATCCGGTCGATCTTCTTCCATGGTGGAATCAGTAACATTTACACTTTGAGAGTCAGTGGGAAAATCATTTCTTCGCCGTGCCAGATCCATGTTGTATAGCATCTTAGAAAACCATCACATATAAGATGTTCTCTAATTTGAGTTGCGTTCAACTTTCTCCCATTCAAACAGTTCACACAAGGACATCTAAACTTCACTTCATCATCACTTCTCCCCTCATTACGTTGCGCAAATTGTATAAATTCCTCTACACCTCTCTCGTACTCAGCACTAATACGTGGTAAATTAATCCAATTTCGATCCATATTCCTAAATATTACATAAAAAGATAAGCTACTAAAAATCAAACTTGCAATTTCATACATATCATTGAAACTTAGTGAATAATATTTTAAGGTTTATAAATAATACAAAACTACAACACACATTACCAAAACTATAGCAAAAACCATACCATACATTACCAAAACTATAGCAATTTCATGCATTACCAAAATTAAAGCAAAAATTATACCATACATTACCAAAACTATAGAAACTTCATACATTACCAAAACTATAGCATTATGCAAAAACTAATGAAGAAATCACGTTAAGAATGCAAAAGGGCATAAATACCTGGAAGAGGAACGGCGAAAACGCTTGGTGCAAAGAAAACGAAATCACAGCGGAGAGGGAATGACGCATTTCAAACGATTTTGATCGGCTAAAACTGTTTTTTCTCGTCAAAAATGAATAATGACCGAACAATATCAAGTTTAAACGGTGAAAAATGAGCAAACGGAGATGAACAGAGTCGGAGGGAGCAGAAAAACGCGAAACAGAGACGGGCACGCGAGGAAGACGACACTGTTCCAAGTTTTAATTTTTAACTCTGAACGGGGGAATCTACCGCGGTTCACTACTTAACCGCGGTATAATAGGGGTATATGCCGCAGTTTAACTCCCAACCGCGGCATATACTGATTAAAAAAATTATCCTAAATGGCATTTTTGAAATTATTTTCAAACTTTATGCCGCGGTTCAGCGGGCAACCGCGGCATATACCTCGAAATATTTCAAATATATATTAAATTAATTTCAGATAGGAAATATGTCGCGGTTGCTCGTAGAACCGCGGCATATACCCCTGTAACGTGCTGAACACAACTGTCTCCCCAACTGCCTTTTGGGGAATTTCAAAAGTTTCAAGGGTATATGCCGCGGTTCTCTGGACAACCGCGGCATATACCCCTGTAACTTCTGAAATTCTCTGACTGACAGAGAAGTTGAGAAGTTACTGCTGTATATGCTGCGGTTCTCTGGACAACCGCGGCATATACCCTTGTAACTTTTGAAATTCTCTGACCCAGTCAGCACCTGCAATAAATTGGCAGTGGTATATGCCGCGGTTGTCCAGAGAACCGCGGCATATACTCTGTTATTTAATTTTTTATTCACACGTGGCGTCAAAGGTAATGGTTGACTGGAGTATATGCCGCGGTTCAGAGCAGAACCGCGGCATATGTGTTAGATTTATTTACAAAACTGCCACCGCGCACCATTATGCTGCGGTTTCCGTTGAACCGTGGCATAATGTGCGCTGTAAAAACCCAATTTTTTACTAGTGTAAATTTGCTTAACATATAGCCTTGCCTGTTCAAACTCAAATGTCAAGTAATATCGTTGACTATATAAAAAATATTAATATTATATTAAATTAAAATGATTATATCAATTCTTAAATTTGTTAATTTTCTAATTGTGTGAAGTTAAAATTTGTTATTCTTTTAATTTCATTTAATTATTTTATTTGGTTTTAGAATTTACAATGTTGGCCTTTTATTTTTTTTAAATGTCAAATTGAGTTTTCTATCTTAAAATAGTCTCCTATTTTAAAAATAAAAAATAGTGACACTAACATGATTTTTTATATTTTTTGAAATTTTTCCTATAGACTGTTTTAAAAAGATCACAAGAAATAAGATTTTCTTTTTACATATTTTTGCTGTAAATTATGTAAAGTTCCATAATCTTTTAAAAAAGAACTATAAATATGGAAAATTTTCACTATATAATTTTAAATTAACCGCTGAAATTGAGATATTAATTGATAAACTTTTAACGATCTCATAATGTAAGTCATAGCTGATTAAATTATTTATTTCTTTTAAGGTAACTATGATTATTTTAATATTAGAGCGGATAAATTAAAGAACTGAAGTATTGATATAAATCAAATAATAGTTGTCTAAACTAAATTAAAAATTAGTTAAAATAAATTGAACTAAACTATTTTTTATTTTATCAAATTATATTATACTTTGTGTTTTTAAAAACCTTGAAAAAAATATTCTTTTTATCAATTTTTATATAATAATATGATATTGTTGTATAAAAATTGATAAGAAAATATATTAATTATTTAAAGAATTAGATGAACTAATCCATTTAAAAATAGAAAAGTATCGATTAAAAAAATTAATATACAAGATTTATCATTTAATATGTTCCGTGTAGATAAAGTATTAAAGTATAGTAATATTATAAGTTATATACAATACATAACTTTCTATTTAATTCAATGGAATGTTCTTAATAAATCTCATATTTAGCATACTATATCTATGAATGTAAAATCGTATATCAAACTTTATAAACACTATAAATATATTATATATATATATATATATATATAGTATATATGTATGTATATATATGTATGTATATATATTATTTCTATAAACAGTATAAAATCACCATTAACACCGATTCCAACTTTGTTACATGAATATCTAGCGATGGGGTAGCTTCGTTCCAAGAAAACTACGCCATGGTTGTCTTTATCCTCTTCCAATGATTTAACTTTGTTAAACACAATGCAGCTGCAGAATCCATAGGAGTTTGCTATGGAGTACTTGGCGATTCTCTACCATCAAAGCAAGAAGTTGTTGATCTATACGAAAGCAATGGCATAGGTAAAATGCGTATATATTTTCCAGAAGCAGACACACTGGAAGCTCTAAAAGGTTCAGGAATTGAGTTGATCATGGACGTGGCAAGGGAATCTCTTCAATCTCTCACAGACCAAAACGCTGCCATGGATTGGGTGAACACAAACGTGGTACCCTATGCACAAGAAGTCAATATCAAGTACATTTCAGTAGGAAACGAAATTCGTGCAGATTACAACGAGGCTCAGTACATTTTGCCTGCCATGACCAACATTCACAATGCAATTTCATCAGTCAATTTGCAAGGTCAAATCAAAGTCTCCACAGCAATAGACTCAACCCTAATTTCCAACCCCTACCCACCTAATGATGGAGTTTTCAATTCAGAGTCATACATAAAACCCATTGTTGAGTTCTTGAAGAACACCGGAGCCCCACTTCTTGCAAACATTTATCCTTACTTTGCTTACATTGGTGATAAAGAAAACATTCCTCTTGAATATGCTCTTTTCACCCAACAGGGGGAGAACAGTGTTGGGTACCAGAACCTGTTTGATGCAATGCTTGATTCAGTATATGCTGCACTTGAGAAAGCGGGAGCAGGTGATGTGAAGATTGTTGTTTCTGAGAGTGGGTGGCCATCTGCAGGTGGAGATGGAGCTTCAGCAGAAAATGCAGCCACTTACTATGCCAATTTGATTGCTCATGCAAAGAGTGGAAGTGGAACTCCGAAGCGACCAGGTGGGTCTATAGAGACTTACTTGTTTGCAATGTTTGATGAAAGTAACAAGCAGGGTGAGGAATCTGAGAAGCATTTTGGTCTCTTCACTCCTGATAAATCACCTAAATACCAACTCAGTTTCAATTAGTTCAAATTCAGACAGATTTATATACATAATCTTCAATTAGTTTCACTCCTGATAAATCACTCCTGATATTGTGAATGTAGTGTGTAACATCCCAAAAATACAGTCTAAAACTATATAATAAAATACTCACATTGAATAATATTACAGATCAGTCTTACATTAAAAGAGAAGTACGCTTGTGGCCGAACGGCCTTACAAAAAGAACTAGAAACTTAAACTGTACAAGATAAGCAATTCTGACCGAACGATTTACAAAAGCCAACACCGGACGGTCATACAAAAAAAAGGGAAAATGTGATCGAACGATCACCTTACTATCAAACTATACTACTGACCGAACAGTTCTACTATTCGGTCTTAACTTCTACCTCGACTAAGTTTTCTTCTTCCAGCGCTTCTTCCAGCAGCTCGTCTCCTTCTGCTCACATCCACATGGATGATCATTGCAACAGAAAGACAACCGAACGTACAAAACATACAAGACAGAAAGACATAGGGTAAGCTTATGTAATTTAATTCATGTATCAACATATATTTCACATAATTCAACCAAACAAGATAATTCATTAACTCACTCATGCAAAGCCTAATACTAGACTGACTGTCCAGACTGTATGAATTCTTTGTAGCTACGACGTTCGTGCACACGGGTGATGTAGTAACTGGGATACCCCCAACAGCTGTCACCCAAGGTTAGTCCTATCTGTCCAAATTAACCATAAGGACTAGGACCTCCTGTCGTTCCCACACATGACTTACCCTCCTCTACGTGAGAACGAGTAATCACGAAACATCAGGATGAACCGCCAGCTTAGCATGCCCACATTCATACTTTACCAAATTTCAATATCCATTCATGAGATATTCCTCCTCGAAATACTCGTTCATAATCATGCTCATTTTATATACATCATATTCCATCATCTTCCATTTTCAACTTCAATTTTAACTAAGATCACTTAAGATACCAAATACCAAACGTACAACTTCAACCCTTAACGAGACCGAACACTTGGACTAAGACCGAGAGGTTTCCAGTTCCAGAACAGATCAAAACTAAGAGAGAATTACCATCGGGACTTGGGAAGAGACCGAGTCCAATAATATTTCTCAAGATTTAAAAGGATCGAACGTTATTTACAAAGTGAGTCAATTTGATGAACTGACCCATGAGCATTTAAACTGAACACCTTAAAGCCTAGACCAAGTATTAAGACTCTAGGCCGAAACCAATGGAAACAGACACTATACGACATTCAAATAATAGTACTTAAAGGAATCATATGAAGAAACTGAGTGCCAGTCGAAGACCGAACAAGTAGAGAGTGAACACCATTGAGTTTGGACGAACGCTATTTTCATCAAGGTAGATTATAGAAAAGAGAATGAGCGCTTGGTATAAGACCTAACACTAAATAGTACGAGCGCTTGGTGAAAGACCTATGAGTAAATAGTACAATCGCTTGGTGAAAGACCTAGCCCTAACTCGTACGAGCGCTTGGTAAATATAAGATATTATTTAATTAATTTCCAAGAATGAACGAACGTACTACTACATATAGACATATTTAAATTTATATCAAATTGCCAAGGAAAGAATATCCTTGGTGGAACGCCTGTACACAAATTGTACTAGACGAAGACGCTCGTCCTCAACATAAATTCCTTCCAAATGAAAGAATCTAGTTTTAAACGAGTCTCCGAGAAAACCGAACGATCAAAGACCATTCAGTAACGAACATACATTATCATAGGGAATTTCATACTTAGAATTACTTATCTTCAAAATTTCATACATCCATATCATAGTCAATTTCCATACTTCATACAATCAAAACATAGCAACAATCATATCTCATATTAATTCAACAATCAACGAACATACGTACAATCCAACCAAACAAACAAATCAAATTAAATAAGCTTTCCTTACCTCTGAGCGTGACCGAACGTTCATAGAGGCAGAATACAGTTCACACCACAACAAGTCGTTTACCCTCAACGCTCAACAACTTTCCAAACTAAACCAAGTAAAATCAAAACAGTATCAGAACCTATTATTTTATAAGAACGATCAACACATGAAACCAGTACTTGCTTTACATGTAAAAGAAAATTGCACGGCTGAGTGAAGAGAAGAACTTACCAGCTCATAACTCGAAACCGATCGGTTCAAAGTGCAGCTCTTGACACCGGAGGAGTAGAAATGGTCCTGAGTGATGATCGGAGTAAGAAACGGTGAGGATTTCTTAGAGAGAAGATGAAGGAGATGTAGAGATTGGAGATTTTCAGAATCTGGGGAAGAAGGGTGCATGCAGAGAGAGTGGCGTGAATTTCTGAAAATCAAAGTTTTCCTTCCAACGTCAAAACGAACGTCCACTCAGCTGCTAACACCTGCCTTCCACCATCTGAGTGTCGAACCCCTCGCTTGACACATGGAATCCACTTAGACGGCACGTGCGTGGATTTGAGTGGTTCTGACATTCTCCCTAACTACAAAAATTTTCATCCTCGAAAATTAAGGCTTACCAAAAAATAGACGAGGATACAAGTCTCTCATAGCATCTTCCACTTCCCAAGTAGAGTCGCCCGTCTTCTTGTCCCAGACAACTTTAACTAATTTGATGGATTTTCCCTTGAAGTACTTAATTCGGCTCCCAGCAAGGCTAACTGGTTGCATCTCCACCGATCGGTCTTCACGAATATGAACGTCCTCTAACTCCAGTACATGAGAAGGATCAGCGATATACTTTCAGAGTTGAGATACATGGAAAATTGGGTGAAGGTTGGATAGTCGAGGAGGTAAAGCTATCTCGTACGCTACTGATTCGATGCGCCTCAAAATCTGATACGGACCAATGAATTTGGGAGACAGCTTCTTAGGACGAACGACTCTGCCTACTCCAGTAGTTGGATTCAGTCTGAGAAAGACATGCTCTCCTGCAGGGAACTCCAAAGGCCTTCTTCTCTTGTCAGCATATGACTTTTGTCTGCTTCAAGATGCTTTCAATCGTTCTTGAATCACCTTTACCTTCTCGGTCGTCTGCTGGATAAGTTCAGGTCCAGTCAACACTTTTTCTTCTTCCTTGAACCAATAGAGAGGAGTTCTGCATTTACTCCCATATAGAGCTTCAAAAGGAGTCATTCCAATGCTGGACTGGAAACTGTTGTTGTAGGTGAATTCAACCAACGACAATACTTCATCCCATACGCCCAGGTGATCTAAAACACATGTTCTAAGCAAGTCCTCCAACGTCTGGATGGTCCTCTCAGATTGACCGTCCGTCTGAGGGTGATACGCTGAGCTCATTTGCAACTTGCTACCTAACTCACTTTACAGGGACTGCCAAAATCGAGAAGTAAACCTTGTGTCTCGGTCAGAGATGATGCTGGATGGAACTTCGTGCAAATGAACGATCTCGTTTATGTAGAGTTTAGCCAAATTTGCCATAGACATCTTTAGGTTCACAACTAAGAAGTGTGCACTCTTAGTCAGCCGATCCACTATCACCCAAATGGAGTCGTGATTCTTAACCGTACGGGGTAAGTGAGTCACGAAGTCCATGGAAATGTTGTCCCACTTCCACTCAGGAATCTCCAGTTGCTGAAGTAGACCGCCCGGTCTTTGATGCTTTGCCTTTGCTCATTGACAAGTTAAACAAGATGCCACAAACCGAGCGACATCACTCTTCATACTTGACCACTAAAAAGACTTTCCTGAGATCTTGATACATCTTAGTCAGCTTTGTCCGTCCCGATCAGGCTCAAGATCTTTTGCAGATCTTCATCAATTGATTGCTTCTCTCTGATCTGATCAAAGACATCACTGGATACTCTAAGGTTACAACATCTTATATCGCTCGGTTCCAGCTCAAACTGTAACCTTAAATCTCTAAAACTCTCAACCAGACGGAGCTCTTTGACCATCATTGCCAAGACATGAACTACTTTTCTACTCAACGCGTCCGTGACTACGTTAGCCTTCCCTGGGTGATAACGTAGTTCAAAATCATAATCCTTCAGAAATTCAAGCCAACGTCTCTGCCTTATATTCCACTCCTTATGATCAAAGAGGTACTTGAGACTCTTATGATCACTGAAAACTTGGAAGGTAGCCCCATACAAGTAATGCCTCCATATCTTCAATGCAAAGACCATAGATGCCAACTCCAGGTCATGCGTAGGATAATTCTTCTCATGAATCTTCAACTGCCGAGAAGCGTACGCGACCGCTCTTCTCTCTTGCATAAGCACACAGCCCAAACCTTGATGAGAAGCATCACAGTAGACTTCGGACGATTTAGCCGCGTCAAGGATAACCAAGACTGGGGCGCTCGTCAACTTCTGCTTCAGTTCTTTGAAAGTAGATTCACACCGATCGGTCCACGCGAACGGGTGATATTTTCTGGTCAGCTGTGTCAACGACGCTACTATCTTAGAAAATCCTTCAATGAATCGCCTATAGTAGCCCTCCAGTCCAACAAAGCTTCTAACTTCAATGACCGAACGTGGACTCTCCCATTCCAATACCGCTCACACTTTAGCCGGATCCACAGAGATGGCGTGCTAAAATAATAAAAATAATAATAAAAAATATACAACATATCTTACCATTCATAAAAGGTGGCAAGAGGGGCAGTGGAGAGTAAGATGTGGTGGCGGTGTTTTGCTTCAAGCTTCGTTGCTTTTCACGATACTCATAATTTTGAAACCAACAATAAACGCTATACTCTCCAATTTCCCCATAAACTTTAAGTCTCGTTGCAATCTCGTGCACTTGCTCTCTATTTGGGTTTCGTATCCCAAATGCAAAAAGGGCCTCTAGTAGAGCAACTTGTTCTTTAGTAGGACTCCATCGTTTATATCCTAGCTTGTCTTGAACTTTCAAATTTCTTAAATTTTTGTTCATTTTTTTAAGAGGAAAAAGTGAAGGAATATTATGTTTGTGTCAAAGAGGGCTGATACAGTTAGTTTTCTTTTAACTCAATTTTGTCCATAAGTCCAGTCTACATGTATTCTCCGGTCCTTACAAAGGATCTTACTAGATCTAAGTCCAACAAGTTTATATTCATGATTTGTTTAAGTTAAATTAATTTTTAGGGTTTGTAGCATTGTTCTACCCATACCTTCAAACGAAGGGAAATTAACAACGGTTTTCCAGCTTATATACCCCATTATTAGTTTATTAGTATAAAAAAAAGGATGAAGAGTGGTGAAATAACAAAACAAATAAACAAGTATAAGAACAACAAGGAACCTAGCTATCTGTCTGTTGGTTTCATATTTCAAATAATGGTTTTTTCGCTTCAGGTAAACGCACATTTTCACATCAGAAGTGTCAGTAAAAGAGTCGTATATATGTTTATCATATTCTGTGTTTTTAAGGTTACAAGCATAATTATTATCATGTTTGTCACACTAGTAAAATAAAGGGATTAGAAAGCGCCGTATAGGCTTCGGTTTTACAGAAACCGAAGTGTATAGATCTATATATCTCGGCTGTCCTGAGACCGATGTCTAAAGCCCGCTACTGCCTCGGTTCTAAGTTAAACCGAGGCATAAAACTCTGCTCCATACCTGCGCCTCTGCATTTTTACACTGATCGAGGTGATGACGCAGCTTTTTTTATTTTTGTTTATTCTTTGCGCCTCGGTTACAATGCTGACCGAGGCAGTAACATTTGTTTACGCCTCGGGTGTTGGAAGACCGAGGTAGTAACAAAGCTGTTTAAAATTTCATAACGTTACTTTTCGGGTGTTGGAGGGCAGTAATGTTCATCTTCTTCTCAGCGTGAAACAGAACCAGCGGCGCGAAACCCTAGCTTCCTCGCCTCCCCTCGGTCTCGCCTCCCTCGCGCTCACCTCCGTCGCTCTCTCGCTCCCTCGCGTTCGCCTCCCTCGCTGTCGCCTCCCCTCGTTGTCGCCTCGCTCGCTCTCGCCTCCGTCGCTCTCTCGCTCCCTCGCGTTCGCCTCCCTCGCTGTCGGTCTCGCCTCCCTCCCCTCGCTCTCGCCTCCGTCGCTCTCTCGCTCCCTCGCGTTCGCCTCCCTCGCTGTCGCCTCCCCTCGCTGTCGCCTCCCCTCGCTGTCGCCTCGCTCGCTCTCGCCTCCCCTCGGTCTCGGCTCCCCTCGGTCTCGCCTCCCTCGCTCTCGGCTCCCTCGGTCTCGCCTCCCTCGCTCTCGCCTCCGTCGCTCTCTCGCTGGCTCGCTCCGTCGCTCTCTCGGTCTTGCTCTCTCGCTCCGTCGCTCTCCGCCGCTTCGGGTAGCTGCTTCGGGTTTCAGGCAGCTGTGACCGTGCCGGAGAGCTGCTTTGGGTTTGAATAGAGTTTTGGATTTCGTTTGTGAGATTTTGTTTTGATTTGTTGAATTGAATCTGAGAACAACATCTTCCCTCTTGTTTTGATTTTGTTTTGATTTGTTGAACAGCTATATTGTAAGAGTGATGCATGTAATTTTCCCCAAATTTTACCTTCATTTTACTCTTATCTGAGACCTCTTGTTTTGACCGAAGCTTTGGAATCAATTGAAAAAAGAATTGGTTTGTTTATGTGTTTATCTGAGAACAACATCTTCTTGCTTCGGGTTTACTTGCTTTCTTTTTACTAAAAAAAATTGTTTGTTTGGGAGCTTGACCAGAGGCATGAGACCACAAAAAAAAAAAAAAAAAACCTACCGCCTCGGTTCAGTCTTCAACGGAGGCAGTAGAGGTAGAGAAACAAATTCGGTTCTAATAACCGATGCCTAAGCGTACCATTTTATGCCTCGTTCCGCAACCGAGGCATAAAGTCTATTACTTTTTACATCGTCTGAATATGCCTCGGTTCAGGAACCGGTGTCTATCAACAAAAATAACCGGTGTCATTTCCCCGATTTGTACCAGTGTCACCATATAAATATATATATATATATAACTATTTCCATTATAAAACTCGGTTTTTAAGTTTTTTTATTAGATATGATATACTTATATAATAATTTATACAACATTACTTTTCTGTTTATTTTGATTGTGGGGACAAGAAGTTAGGTATTTTCAGTGAGCAATATTTTCCATTGGTACTTTAATTTCTTAGGGTGGCTATAGTTGATGACAAATTGGACCAAACCAAAACTGTGTGCCTAACCAAAGCGTTGTTGTGATTGATATTGTTGTTGCTGCTTTGTGCAATAATTGAAAGGGAGAAAAAGACACTATCGTGGAGTTCGACAGAGACCATGGGGGAAATGGGCTGCCGAAATCCGTGACCCTAAAAAGGCTGCTAGAGTGTGGCTTGGCACTTTTGACACGGCAGAGGCTGCAGCTGCTGCTTATGATGCTGCTGCTTTGAAGTTTAAAGGATCCAAAGCAAAGCTCAATTTCCCAGAACACGTTCTTCTTGCTTCAATATACCACCTTCACCTTCTACTCAAAACATAAACATTAACACCAATAACAGTTATGCTTCTTTTTCTTCACCTCTTACACCAACACCTTCACCACCAGTTTATCAGCCACAACCCTTGTTATCACCATCACAGGAAGAAGCGTTTCCAAATCTAATGCAGTACGCACAGCTTCTTTGGAGTAGGGATGATGATGATCTACAACGTGTTGCTTCAGGCCTTCACCATCATCATAATCCCACCGAGTCTTTCCATGGTTCCAGTTCTTCAACTATGTTCTCTTTCTCGTCCACTTCTGTTGTGACCGAGTCTGATCAACAGATTGGAGGTGACGCCGGTGACTCCAAGGAGGGAGAGTATTATGGTTCTTGCTTTTCTAGAGGGTGTGATTTTCACGGCAAGAATTGAACACAATGTTAAGTGTAAGTACTATGCTGTGTGGATTAAAAGAAAACTTAAAGGAAAGAAAGAACAAAACGAAAGATTGAGAGGATGAAACACTTATACGGATGCGAAGAACGAAAGACACAGTTAGAGAGAGACGCTCCTCACAGAATTTGGATACTCTCGAAAGACACTCAAGGAGAGTAAACTCACGCTGCACTATGAGACTCAAGTGTCGCTCAACTCGGAGGAATGCTCTATTTATAGCCAAACATTTTCACTGTAGCAACAGTTCCGGTTGTTGCTACCGATTGTGTCACAGTGTCGGTTATAAAAAAATAATAATAATAATAATGATATTGGTATACGTGAGGAGTATGAGAAATTATTGGATAAATTTCTTGTGTATGGTATTTTGATTTGTGAAAGGGCTATGTTTGTTATATTTTTTAGAAAAAAAATGCTCTAGTATTTGTATGTAGAGTAATTAGTGTAAATTGAATTGACTAGGTAACCCATAAAGGTAGTTAACAGTAATATATAGTACATCTGATATACATAACTCATAGTATGACTTATGTGAATAATTATTTGAAGAATCAAAATATATTACCATAATCATTATGTAGTAACACTTAACTATTAAAAGTTATAATTGACTTGAAACTAAAAAAAAAATTGGTATATATATATATATATAAATACACACACTCTCACACACACACACACACACACACACATATATATATATATATATATATATATAATATATATATATATATATATATATATATATATATATATCGTACTATCATATATTTTTCTTGAAGTATGGAATTTTCGAGGTCGAAATTTTTTTTATTGTTGGAGAGAATGTAAGACCCATGAAAAAATATTTACCTTAATAGTAACAATTTTATTACTAGCAGTAATAAATTTCTTTGTGAATGAAAAATATAATAAATTTATGTAAAAAATTAAATGTGGAAAGCTAAATAAGAAATTTTGGTAGCTTAATTGGTAGAAAATTGTAGTGATTTCAAGAACATGGGTTCAAATTCTTTTCTACCATTTTGTTTTAAAAAAAAAATTAATTAAAAAAAATTAAAAAAATTAAAAAAAAAATTAAAAAAAAATAAATAAATATTGATAGTGGATAAAGCACTTCAGATTTTAAGGCATTATTGAGGAATCCATTATGTAAGTAGTGATTAAGATATTAATATAATAAAATAATATTAAAATAATAAATAATATTAAAAAATTGATGAATAGTAAAACTTTTGGACTATAAATAGCCATGAGAGGGGAGGCTATTTTGCACAAAGAAAGGAAGAATCAAGTAAGAAACCTTGAGAAATAGAGAAGAAAGAGTTAGGAAGAAATTTTTAGTTGCAAGAAGAGTAGAGGTTCTTGAGAGTTTTCGGGGAAAACAAATTCGGAGCAAGAGAAGTCTGAAATAGAGGTAGGGGAGCTAACCTTTCTAAGCTTTTATATTATGATTTAGTATTGTTTTATTACTATTCATGTCTTGAAATTCTGTGTGAATACTGTTAATGCTTACTATATATCTATCTATATTGAATTTCGGTGTTAATATTATATGCTGTTGTTTTGAATCTGTAAATAAGAAATTTGTTAAAAACTAGTTGAGGAACACTTTGGCTAAGGAAAGACTTGGTACTTAAGTTGTCCATTGTGACACACCTCTCTTTCCTGGAAGTCTACTCGATATGTTTTTAACTTAAATCTTGTTGTACAGATTGAGTACTGTTAAATTATTATGCAATATATCTCGTTGTAATGAAAATGTCTGATGGATTCATGCTATTGTGGTAGATACGAAATTATGAATTATAATTGTGATGGTAGGATAGAGGAATCTTAAAAACCGGAGTTGGTACATCCCTGATCATAGAGCAGCCCTGGTCCAATTTAGTAAGTTGTGACTAGTCATATGTACTCACGTTTATGGTGAGTTTGATTCGTCAAACATTTAATTCTTCTCCTGTGACCATTTATGGTGATATTTTAGTATTGTTAATTTATTTTGTGATATATTCAGTTTGTATGATTTTTGTGATGATTGTAATTTATTATATTGGATTTGAATTTATGCATCTAAACATGATATGAGTATTATGGGGAGATTTCATAATGGTATAATATGAGTTGAGGAATGTGAGCATGGTATGAGTCTCATGGAGAGATTCTGTAATGCCATGGTATGTGTGTATATGTTGATGTTGAGGGTCCTGAAGTTGGAGGTTATCCTGATACTCTAATAATCATCCAGAAAGGATGAACTATCTGGTGAGAGGGGCAGGAGGTCCTGGTCTATGTGCCAGTTTTGGACATAGTGTTGAGGACTAAGAAGGCATCACAAGTGCGTAACCTCCCGTTGACCGCTCATCAACATATCATCGGGATAAGTGTCTATTGGGTATTGTGGAATGGGTGTCCATTGAGTATTGTGGAACGAGTGTCCATTGAGTATTGTGGAACAGGTGTCTATTAAGTATTGTGGGATGAGTGTCGATTAATAATTGTGGTATTGTGGGATGAGTATCTATGATGCGATTGTTGTATGATGGTATGAGTGTGTCTCACATAATTATTATATGAGGTTTGTTGAGTGCATCAAAGTAAATATGCATGTTTTATAAATGATTGGTTGCATGTTAGCTCACCCCACTTATTTGTGTTTGTGTTTGGGTACGTGCGATGATCGTATAATTCGTTATACAGGAGCAGATGAAGGAATGTCGTCTGACTCATTGCCAATGAAGAGAAAGGTAGAAGAATAAAGTAGTTGAAATCTGAGTTTAAAACATGTATAGACATATATCAACTATGAATTTTCAAGTGTGAGATTATGGGATGTTACACAACACAGTTAAATTAATAAATAAATATTATATTTCATGAAATCAAATATTTAATAGCATAAAATATATTTAATTAATATGTCCCAAACACAATGGTTTTATGCTTAATATATATATATATATATATATATATATATATATATATATATATTATATATATATATAACGATGTCTTGATAGAAAATGTTTTCTATTACATAATGATAAACTTTTATTACAATTACAGAATTAGGTAAAGAAGATAATAAAGTTTTTAACACATATTTCTTCATTAGTATAAGTAATAATTTTAAAAAACGTTAGATCTATTAAGAATATAAAAAACTATAAAATAATAATAATGTAACTTCAGACTATTATTATATTGGATTCAAATATTTCTTTTTTTGTATGATGCTAAAATAAGTTAAGGTATGTTATGTGTTTTCATATCTAGAGTTTAGTTTAATTGAGCCTATTACATATGTTATGTGTAAAGCTAGGTTATCCTTAAAAGCATTTTAATCACAGCATAATCTATTAAATATAGTTTTGACCTGAACTAGACTATTTTAAAATTTATAAAATACTAAATTGTTACCTTAATTACATTACACTCTTTCGATAAAATTTTGTCTTAAAACACTATAATAATCCACAAGGGATGTTACTTATTTATAGTTTTAATTCACATTATATTTTAATATCTTGCTCACACACCTTAAATATCACTACTTCTTTTTAGAATATCATGTAATTTTCTTTATAATGTTGTTAAAACAAATTCTTTTATTTTATTAATTTTATTAATACTCAAGTTGCAATATTAAAAAGGAATACATAAGATGCATGAAGTAGTTAGACAATAAGTATGAAAATAATTCAACATTGTTTATTGATCAAGATTATTTCTAAAAATTGTGTAGGAATACAATTTCTTCTATGAATTTTTCACTCAAAAGTTCTTAGAAATTACAACTTTTTTTACACTCTTGCGTGCATGTATTCATCACGTTATTTGCAAGACCATAAGCGCTTGGTAAGAAAGTAAAGTTAATGGTTAAAATGATAAGAAATAGGAAAGATAATTATAAAAGGTATGGAAAAAAGTAATTAATAAAATGAAATCTAAATAAAAACGTAAAACCAGTATTAAAAAAAAGCTTTTTTAGCGCGCTATATACACCTCGGTTTTATTGAAACCGAAGCGTATAAAAGCGCGGTGACATTTCCATAAATATTGAGTGGTTATATGCCTCGGTTATATATGAACTGATGCCTATAGATGTTACTGTCTCTGGTAGAAGGCCAACCGAAGCATAAAATTCGCGTCACTTCATCAGCCCCAACTACAAAATCAGGTTTTTTTTTTCTGACAACGAGATACTACCTTAGTTTTGCTCAGAACCGAGGCATAATAGCCTGCCAGACTTGACATCTCCGCAGCTCCCAAATCCAATCGATATTGCCCCGCGTACCCGAAGAAGTAGGGCCTTTATGCTTCGGTATGTCTATAACCCGAGGCATATAATATGAACTTTAAATGGTTTAGGCACCAGTTAATCAGACCGAGTCAGTATCTTGATATTTTCTTATTCTTCTTCTTGCGCAAGCGTCTTCCTCTCCCATCTTCCATTTCCCTTTTCCTTTTCTTTTTTCTCTCTCTTCTCTATGCTCCAACCTTAACGCCCGCTGCAGCCACATTACAACAACCACCACTAGGACGCTCGATCTTAGAATCAACCGAGACCCCTTCGCCTTCCTCCTTGTTCACCGAAACCCTACCAGACTCCATCACCGACGTCGTCCTCACTTATCACGAGAACCTCGAGCCACCGCCGGAGCCCCCACTGCCCTCCAAAGCGGTGGCCTCGCTCCTTGTGCTGCTTGCTCCAAGCCCTGCCACGCCACCACTGGGAGCCACCAACACCTCGTCGTGTTCGACGGCTGCGAGCGCAACTTCCACCTTGCCTGCGAGTGCATCGCCTCTGGAGTGAAGAGCAAGCGGTGGCCATTGGGAGTGAAGCTACTTCTCGATAACAGCTCCTAGGGTTCTAATCCAGATCCTCATCCCCAATTTTAGTGTTGTATGGTGAACAATCTCAAATCTACATTGCTTCAGTTGTTATCCCCTTTCTCTCCTTTTTTTTTGGTTTTGATTTTTCTTTTTATTTTTAGCAATCCGGTCAGGATTACAGTTTGGTGGTTTGCGTTTTGGCAGATTAAGCCGCCATCATATCCCCCACCACCATCGAACAACTATGGGAAAACCAACCCCTTCTAATAACAGTTGAAAAACTGTTATTTTTATACTTAAAATGGATATAAAAAAAATCTTTATGACTTAGAAACTAGCTTGGAATCATGCTTTTGCTTATGTTTTTGAAAATAAGAGAGTTGGACAGGTTTTATGCTTGATTTCCTTGTTTTTGCAAATTTTGAGATGAATTTGATGAAAGAAGTGAAGTAGGAAAGAGATGGAATCAAAAAAGGACATAAAAAGTGCACAAGAAGAGAAGAACCAAGTGCCGCTCAGCGGAAATTACCGCTGAGCGGTGTTCTTCAAGACTCGTTGACACCGCTGAGGGGGAAAACTGCAGTTGAGGGGTGGAATAGGGGACACGCACTTACCGTTGAGCGGCATTCTGATGGGGTTGGGCTCACTTTTCTGTAATTTTTAGAATACTATATAAGGTTTTACTTAACCTAGGTTAGTCATCTTTGGCTGGGACGAAGCAGAAACACACTCTTTCACCCTTTGGAGAAGGATTTTGGATGCTAAGGCTCCTTTCTCAACTTTCTAGGGTTCTATCTTTCACTCTTTCATTGTATTTCATCTAGTTTCACCATGAATATGGTGAACTAAACATTTATTGTTGTTGGGGAAATCAATGTAATCCTTTTGAAACTCTCATGTGTGGAATTTGTTCTTCAAAATCTTCTTTAAGATACATGCTTTCTTTCATTAATTGTTAGGGTTTTTCCTCTTTGCTCAAAGCATGCATTGTTTAACTCTTTCGATGTCATGATCATTAATTTTGCCGATATGGACACATACGGGGAAATCTAGATATGGGGAATCTCTACCAATAGTAGTATAAACCTAGACATAGGAGTATGATGGTTGGTTGCCTTTAAGCTTCTGTTCACTATAATGCATGATTAATTGTTAGGGAGACAAGACATTGTAAACTAGTGACTATGATTAGGCTTTCTTCACGGAGACATCGGGTTTAAGGTAATTTAGAAAGTAGCATTAAGAATTAATGAAGAAAGATGAATTCCTGAATGCATGAGAGTAGATAGGATGAAATTGATAAACCCCAACAACATAATCATCCATATATTTCAATTCACGTGTTTTGGTTCTTCTTACCATTGATCAATCCATGCATTCATATTTACTTTTGAGTATTTGCATTTAAATCTTAATCAATCGATTTTACAAGTCTTATCTAATCAACAAACCACACAACTGTATAGGTCGTGAGTCCTTTGGAAGAACGATACTTGGTCTTACCAGGTTTATTACTTGATACGATTCAGTTATACTTGCCGAGGGTTTAACAAGTTTTTTGCGCCGCTGCCGAGGACTCGTGGTTTAACTAGTCTATTTGTGTGATTTTTGATTAACTTTGACTTGATTTGTATAATTTTGATTTATCTTTTTATTTTTATTTTTGTATCTTTAAGTTTATCTTTTTGGTTTTTGTTTTTATCTTTTTGTATTTCTAATTCTATCTGTTTTATCTTTCTATCTTCTATCTTTTTATTCTATATCTTTTTGTGCTAACAATTGTTTCTAGGAACTTGTCTTCTTGTGTATGCAGGAAACAATTCGCACTAGAAGCAAGAAAAATTCAGAACCTCTTCTTGAAGGCTTGGACGATAGTAGACGGAGGAGAAGAATTCGTACATCCAGAGAACTTTTCCCTCCTCCAGAAACACTTTTACAACCTTCACCACAAAGGTCTAACCAAAGCGCTGAAAATATGGCAGAGGAGAATAATGGTAGACGAACTCTTGCAATTACACCACTGTGGTTGGCCCTCAACATTTTAACAGTATAGCAAGGCCGAGGGTTAATGCTGCAAACATGGAGGTGAAACCAGCATTGATACAACTGGTAAAAAGTAATCAATTCAATGGGATATCACATGAAAGTCCATATGAGCATCTCACTACCTTTAATGAAATTATTAACACTGTAAAGATTAATGGGGTGCCGGATGAAGCAATCAAGCTTAGCTTGTTTCCTTTCTCATTGGGAGGCAATGCTAAGTTATGGTTAAACTCTTTTCTAGAAGGAAGCTTTACAGAGTGGGAAGCTGTGGTTGCAAAGTTTTTAAACAAATACTTCCCACAATCTAAAGTCAATAAAGGGAAGCAAGAGATATCTTCTTTCAGACAAGGCATGGAGGAGACATTAGGTCAAGCATGGGATCGTTATAAAAGTTTTTTGAGAAAAACTCCCACGCATGACTTTGATGAAGCAGTAGTAGTCTTACTTTTCCTTGGAGGTCTTGGTTCACAGGCCAAATTGATGCTAGATGCCTCAACAGGAGGTAATATTAAATGGAAGACTCCAGAGGAAACAACCGAGTTGATAGAGAATATGGCTACTAATGACAATGAGTTACATAGTGAAAGAGGAACTCCTATTCAACAGAAAGGGGTTCTACAATTGCAATCAAATGATGCCTCTCTTGCTCAGAATAATATTATAACTCAACAGTTAGAGAATCTAACAAAGACACTTGCTCAATTGCCAAAGGAACTAAAGACTGTTGCACAAGTTCAACAACAAATGTGTGAACTATGTGGTGGTGACCATATCAATGGTCAATGCGCTTTTCCAGTGGAGGCCCTAGAAGATGTAAATTTCATGGCTAATCAATTTCCATACCGCCAAGGTAATTTCAACCAAGGGTGGAAACCTCACCCAAGCATGGGTCAAGGTCAAGGATAATCTGGACAAGCTGGGCAATCAGGACAATTTAATAGGCCACAACAACAACCAACACTATGACAACAAGTGTCTACACTCAATGAAAGACATACAAAGTTGGACGAAACTCTTCAGCAATTTATGCAGGTCACTATTTCCACTCAAAAGAGCACTGAAGCGGCTACTAGAAACTTGGAGATACAAGTTAGCCAAATATCTAAGAAGCTGGAGTGTAAAGTTAACCCTAAGGAAGAGTGTAAAGTTTTAGTGAGTGTGAATGTTGAAAAAAGTTGAGTTAGAGAGAAGAGAAGAAAAAGAAGAGAGAGTAGAGAGAAAAGGAGACGATGAGAGAAAAGAGAAAGAAGAGAGAAAAGACAAAAAAATTAAAAAAATTGAAAATATTCTTCCTTTTCCAACAGATTATGAGAAAGAGAGACAAGAGGGGCTTTGTAAAGATATCTTTAATCAAATGGATGTTGACCTACTTGTGAATGAAGCATTGCAACAATTTTCAGCTCAGGTAAATCATAAGAATCAAATCTCCAAAGGAAAAAGATATATAGAGGAGGAGTTAATGAGTGAAAAGCTGCTAAGAGTTCATTTCCTCCAAAACTAAAAGATCCATGAAGTTTTACCATTCCATGCGTCATAGGGAAGGAAAAGATAAGGAAAGCTCTACTTGATTTAGGGTCAAGTGTCAATTTGATGCCTTTATCTATACTTAAGCGAATTAGGGATCTTGAAGTCAAGCCAATAGAGATGACTTTGCTAATAGCGGATGGATCTTCAAAGAAGCCTTATGGTATAGTGGAAGATGTTATGGTTTGTGTAGGAAAAATACAGTTCTTGGTGGACTTTGTGGTGATGGAAATGGAGGATGAAAGGTTCCTTTGATTCTTGGAAGACCGTTTATGAAAACGGCCAAGGTCATCATTGATGTAGATGAAGGAATGATAGTGCTTCAAGACCAAGAAGAAAGGGTAATCATTGATGTCTTCAAAGAAGAGCAGCAGGTGAAAAAGAAGAAACTAGTGATAAAGCTACATATCAAGATGTACCCATGACTAGTTTTAAAGATGTAAAGCCAGACTTCCCAGGTAAAAATTGTTTCTTGTCACAGGTTAGGGAAGAAGAAAAAGATGGCAAAGGAAGGACGATTCATGATGACTTGATGCAAGCACAACCCAAACTTGGTACACATGTGAGATTCAAAAACAGGTTGTGGGTTGTGAAAGACTATAAAAAGGATGGAGTGATAGAAATTGAATCTCCACATTCAAGAAGAATCAAGGAGGTAAACAGGAAGCAACTGATGTTGGTGTGATGACATGAAGATGAACACCAACATTGAAGATGAAATTTGAACTTTATTGGGTCAAGCTAATGACGTTAAAAGAGCGCTTTCTGGGAGGCACCCTAGTGGTTTCAGAACATTAATTCTTATTTTATTGTTGATTTTGGTGATGTAATTTTATATACTTTGGACATTATTTTTATGTTGAAATTTTTGGGTATAACATCTATTGATGGATGCTAGGTGGTTAAGTATCTACTGAAGGATACTAGGTTTATTAAACAGGTTTGTTACACATACTGATGGGTGTTGGTAAGAAAGATTTGCACCTACTGATGGGTGTTGGTGGATTTTGGGTTAGGCTCGTGACGTTAAACAAGCGCTACCTGGGAGGCAACCCAGTTGATTCATTTTACCTTTGTTATTTGTTTTGCTTCTGCTTTAGTTGCATGATAGGGATTGAATGTTTGAGTGAAGTGAGAAATTAATTGCATGGAGTAAGTGAGGGGCATGAGTATAAGGCACCTAGGACATGCTAGGAAGAAGGAAAACAACTCACGCAAGTGCCGTGTTTACCCCTTGGCAAGTGTAACTGAATCGTATCAAGTAATAATCCTGGTAAGACCAAGTATCGTTTCCCAAGAGACTCACGTTTCCCAAGAGACTCACGGCCTAGACAGTTATGTGATTTATTGATTAATTAAAACTTGAGAACAAATTGTTGTAAGTTTCAAATACAAAAGACTGAAATGTAGCTTTATAACTAGTCTCTGTCTGCTGTTCCTCTTTAAAGACATCAATAACCTCATTTTTTCCTCGGTCTTGGAACACCACTCACTACAAGAAAAATTCCAATTACATACAGCCAAAATCCGTATATAATGTCAAAAATCCGTATATAACATGATATTACATACGGATTATATACGGTCAAAAATCTGTATATAAAAAAGGTGTAGCTAAATTATATACGGATATATCCGTATATAATTTACATACGAAAAAATCCGTATATAATTTACATACGAAAAAATCCGTATATAATTTACATACGAAAAGATCCGTATATAAAATCCGTATATAATTATATACAGAAAAATCCGTATAATTACATAAAAAAAATCTATATGTAATTATATACGGAAAAATCTATATGTAATTTTTTATTTTACAAAAAAAAAATTGATTTCTCGTATGCACTCAATAATTAAAAGTTCTATATAGTTGATAAATATCAAATACAGTTGCCAAATTTTCAAATAGGAAGAATTATCTTTTATAAATAGAATTCAAAGAAACAAATACAACTCTTTTTCTTTAACAAACTCTTAAACAATTACATTAATAAATCTATTATAATGTGTTACCTATTCAACAACCACAATTTTAATATATACTCATAATAAACAAACTTATTAATCTAAATCTAAGTTGGCACTATGTGAAAACCATTTACAATGATAAATATCATACTAGACAGTAGTAGATTTATTTAGTTCAGCTAAGACTACAAAAGTATCACTTGCTTCTCTTTTTGCTTCTAGAGACTCCATGTACTATGAATATCTTGTCATGCTCATCTTTAGGTTTGTTTGCTTCATGAAAGAAGGAACCTTGATATTCTTCAGAAAACACATTGCTCTTCATTCTGCTAAGCTGGTTGTATGTTGCTCATCCTCCAACCTTATAGTGCATAATACCAACCAACATGTTTTCATCACAAAAATATTTAAGGTAACGATTTGCATCCATCATAATATAATGATGACAGTTCATTATGAACTTACAAGATAACTAACAAGCCTAAAACCAATCCAATATCATTTATGAATAATGATTATAGACGTGATCTCAAATTCCATTGACAAATAATGATTATAAACTAAAATTATTGCCTTTATAGTTCAACTTACCTTGGTATGTTGTAGAAGGAGGAAAATAGAAAGAGAAAGGAGGATATGATGATTCAGATGCAGAAAAGAATTACTGAAAGAAGTGCTTCTAAGAAGACTGAAATTGAAACCAAGACTTCCTTGACTTCTGCAAAAAAAACCAATAGATGATATAGATGAGATATAAACTTCTCCAAAGCCTCGGTGAGTCGATTCAGTGGTATAAGTTCTGAAAAGTTCTTTTAGTGAGTCTATCTCACCGTGTAAATATAACCACCACTAATAGGAGGCAACAAAGATGTCGAGGCTGATACATCAAACTGCCAATCTAGAAACAAAAAGTCATACAATCTGTAAGTTTTTTTAGTGAACGTAATAAAGTAAAATTTGAACATTTACTACTAATATATAAGAAAACGATTTGAAATATTATAGTATGATAATTATGTAGGTCTACATAGACAATCAACTATACGAACTTTCTTCACCATAATCAAAATCAAAACAACTTTGACTAAGTCCAAAGCTTTTGTCATAACTAAAATATTTTCTAATATTGCATCTTCACATTATTTATATTTTTAGAGCTAACAAATAATGTAATAACATTTGATCAATAATTAATCAATTATTTAATCACATTAATTTCTAATTTAGTATTCAAACATTAAAATTAATTTCTTTGGCAAATAGTATAATATGTATAACTTACTGGGTTAAAAATCAAACCAGTAACATAAATCAAATTAATAAATTAATTACAATATAAATGTGTAGATAATATTAATTGCAAAGCTGAGAAAAGCTGATATATAAAAAAGTATTAAGTGGAGGGTAAAATATTGGTACATATAAAATGTTGGAATGTAAAATACTACCAAAAAGAAATTTACTTAACTATTTGATGCATTCAAATTCTCCACCAGCTCTGCAATCTCAAACCGCTTCATCATTGTAGCATGAAGCATCCACATTAATAGACAAATTATAAATACTATATAGTTAGAACAGTTAACAGAAAAATGATAAAGCCTTTTTTCTTTTTAATTGATTCTTATTCTTATAGAAATGATTGAACTGAAACACAACAAGTAAATTTCTTTATAAACAGACTAAGTAATCTAAATAGGTTAAATGGTTAAATAGTAGAAACCAAGCCGCCTCTAAAAACATAATAGAAGAAATCAAGGATATCTTTACTCATACCATTCATCATAAATCTAAGCATAGAATAGATATATTATCTTCCACCTAGATACCGACATGACTGCAGAGATAAAAATCAAATCATGTTGGATGACAGAACAAACTATAATGTTTAAAAAACTAGCCCCTGCATCATAATTAACATTCATTAAAAATACATACCTATAAAATATAATCCTTAAAGGCTTTTGTTTTGTTACTTTTTCTAAAGGAAATCAACAAATCTCTGCAAAAAAAAGGACACAGAAAATATTTGGATACAGGGGAAATTGAAACTTCATTGTCAAAATTCCATCATTCCAAAAGAAAAAAAAACAACATTGAGAATTAGAAAAGAGGATGTCAAATCCTAGTATTACCGCTATAATTATCCTCTTAAAGAAGCAAAAACTGTAACAATTCGTTTTGCTATCACATTCAAACATGCAACACCGCTATAATTATCCTCTTCATCCACAAATGGCTCCTCTAATGCCTTTCATTATTTGTGATCAAACCCTGTATTAACATGACAAAAAGAAACCTCCATTACAAAGAAAAATGAAAAAGATTGATCAACGGCGAGAAGACATTTCCCAGGTATAGGTGCAAATCCATTCATCGTGTACTTAATCTAATGGCATTAAGAAATAATCTCAATATAAGAGTCCGATAATAGCTGAATGGTTCACCTGAGCAAGATGATTATGGGCATGGTCAAAGATGATCGCTTTGAGCATGGTAGTGTTTGAGATATTGGGTTTGGACCTACTTGGGACATCCTTTTACGAGGGAAACAAATTGTGTTCCAATTGCTCTAGAACTCTCTCCAAGTTATAACCCCCATTGACACATGCCAAAAATAATGTTTGGCAAAGATATTATACAGGATTCATGACAACCATAGGCACTGGAAATATTTAACAAAGCACTGGAAATATCTTGACCACAGTCCTGCCCATCAGCATCTTAACACATATGACACCTCATGCACACGCATCACAAAGAATCAAACTGAGTAATTAACGGATCCCCATCAACAGCAAACTACACAATCCATTGCAGGCCAAAGCATATAATTTTTATTATAACAAAAAATTAATACACTCATTAATTACAAACGCATTGCATCATAAACATTAGAAAAGCATTCAATTTCTCTATACAGGCAAATAACCAAAGGCGGTTATATCACCACGATGGATCTAAATCTGGTAGAAGAAGCAAAACCCATAACAACATATTATTAAGCAAATGAAGCAAAAGAACACAGTACAAACAATTTTTTCTGCATCTAAGAAACTTCAAAAGGCAAAGGAACTCGCTCACCTTTGGTTCCTTCACTAAGGGCCTTCATAATCAAATGGTATATGTCTCAGTCCTACATACCACTGACAATCTTCTTAAACTGCCAAACACTAGCCTCAATCGATGCTTCCTAACACTCCAACCACGGCTTGCGAGACCAACCACAAATGTGTCAAATAAAACAAAAAACGAAAAAGATTAGGGTTCGCGATTAACGATTTCATCGATTACTAAGCATTAGGATTAGGGTTTACTTACCGGATGAAGATACTCCTTCAGCGTCCAACTACGACACCCGACAAACAAGGAGATTGCTTGGTGAACGCCGGAACACGACGGACACTTCGACAGAGAGAGAGGACACAGAAGCAGAGCACGACGGACAGGGACTGTGAAGAGGGCTGGAGAGAGGGACAGGGAGAGCGAAGACGGCTCGAGAGAGGGACGGCGAGAGCTCCAGGGTTCGAGAGAGAAAGGACTCGAGGGTTCGAGGAGAGACATAGCTCGAGGTTTTCAGAGAGAGTAGCTCGACGGTTCGAGAGGGATAGCAAATAGTGAATGATAGGTTTCAGCTTCTAATTAATAAAAAATACATTTTTTTAAAATTATTTTTGAAATCCGTATATAATATACTTCATTCTACTTACATACGGTTAATGGAAATTACATGGGTTATATCCTTATGAAATTTTCCCGCCGTCACGCGCCAATTTTATGTATGGAATTTATATACAGAAAATCCGTATATAATATCTGTATATAATTTTTTTTTAGAATCCGTATATAATATCCGTATAAAATATTTAATTTATATACAGATTTATATCCGTATATAATAGTCTGTATATAATTTCAATATTTCTTGTAGTGACTATTCCTTCATCTACATCAATGATGACTTTAGCCGTTTTCATATACGGCCTTCCAAGAATAATAGGAACCCTTTCATCCTTCATCTCCATCAGCACAAAGTCCACCAAGAATTTTAGTTCTCCAACACAAACCATAACATCCTCTGTTATACCATACGGATTCTTTGAAGAGCAATCCGCCATTAACATATTCATCTTTATAGGCTTGACTTTAAGATCACCCATTTGTTCAAGTAAAGAATAAGGCATTAAATTAACGCTTGACCCTAAATCAAGTAGGGCTTTATTTACCTTTTTCTTTTCTATGAGACATGGAATGGTGAAACTTCCTGGATCTTTCTCTTTTGGAGGGAGTAGCTTCTTCTTGACTGCTTTGTAATTATTTGTCTCCTCTTCTCTATGTCTTTTCTTTGTGGAGACTTGTTCTATGGGTTTTGTATAATTTGCAATTTGTTGCAATATCTCCTTCAAAGGTAAATCACCTTCCAATTGTTTGAATATTTCAGTAAAATGCCCAAATTGTCTCTCTTTCTCTAATCTCTTATAATCTGTTGGAAAAGGAAGAATATCTTCAATTTTTATCTCTTCTCTCTCTTCTTTTTCTTTTCTCTGTACTCTCTTTTCTTTTTCCTCTACTCTCTTTTCTTTCTCTAACTCAACTCTTTCAGCATCTACACTCACTAAAACTTTACACTCTTCTTTAGGGTTAACCTCAGTATTAGCCCCCAAACTTTGATCAGGCCTTTCTTCCAACTTCTTAGTTAACTGTCCGATTTGCATCTCCATACTTCTAAGGGTTGCTTAAGTGCTGTTATGATTGGAGATGGTTACCTGCATAAACTGGTTAAGAGTTTCTTCCAACTTTGTATATTTTTCAGCGAGTGTAGACATCTGTTGCCATAATGATGGTTGTTGTTGTGGCCTATTAAATTGTCCTGATTGCCCAGCTTGTCCAGATTGTCCCTGACCTTGACCCATGCTTGGGTGAGGTTTCCACCCTTGGCGGTATGGAAATTGATTGTTCATGAAATTTACATCTTCCAGGGCCTTCACTGGAAAAGCACATTGATCATTAATATGGTCACCACCACATAGTTCACACATCTGTTGTTGAACTTGAGCAACGGTTTTTAATTCCTTTGGCAATTGAGCAAATGTCTTTGTTAGATTCTCCAACTGTTGAGTTATAATCTTATTTTGAGCAAGCAAGGCATCATTTGACTGCAATTGTAGAACCCCTTTCGGTTGAATAGAGGCTGCTCTTTCACTATGCATTTCATTGTCATTAACAACCATGTTCTCTATCAATTCTGTTGCTTCCTCTGGAGTTTTACATTTAATGTTACCTCCAGTTGAGGCATCTAGCATCAACTTGGTTTGTGAACCAAGACCTCCAAGGAAAAGTAGAACTACTGCTGCTTCATCAAAACCGTGCATGGCGGTCTTTCTCAATAAGCTTTTGTACTGCTGCTACATCCTCCATGCCTTGTCTCAAAGAAGAGATCTCTTGCTTCCCTTTGTTGGCTTTAGATTGTGGGAAGTATTTGTTCAAAAACTTTGCAACCACAGCTTCCCATTCTGTAAAACTATCTTCTGGAAAAGAATTTAACCACAGCTTAGCATTGCTTCCCAATTAGAAAGGAAACAAACTAAGCTTGATTGTTTCATCTAGCACTCCATTTATCTTCACGGTGTTATAGATTTCATTGAAGGTGGTGAGATGTTCATACGGGCTTTCATGTGATAGCCCATTAAACTGATTACTTTTTACCAATTGTATCAATGCTGGTTTCCCCTCCATGTTTGTAGCATTGACCCTCGACTTTTTTTGCTGTTAAAATGTTGAGGGCCAACCAAAGTGGTGTAATCTGCAAGAGTCCGTCTACCATTATTTTCCTTTGTCATATTTTCAATGCTATGGTAAGACCTTTGTGGCGAAGGTTGTAAGAGTGTCTCAGGAGAAGAGAATAATTCTCGTGAAGTTCTGATTCTCCTCCTCCTTCTACTTTCGTCCGACCTTCAAGAAGAGGTTCATAAATCTTTTTGCTTCTAGTCCGAATATTACCCTACATACACAAGGAAACAAGACCCTATAAAAATTTTGTTAGCACAAAAAGATAGAAAAGAGAAGAAATAATCGAAAGATATAATTGAAAAGATAAGAATATAGGAAATAAAAACCTAAAAATAAAAACAGAAAATAAAATAAAATAAAAACATAAAAACATAAAAATAAAAACAAAAAAAATAAAAACAGAATTCACAACAAGTCAAAAATAATCAAAAATCACATAAATAGACTAGTTAAACCACGAGTCCCCGACAATGGCGCCAAAAACTTGTTTACCCCTCGGCAAGTGTAACCGAATCGTATCAAGTAATAATCCATGTAAGACCAAGTATCGTTTCCCAAGAGACTCACGGCCTGGACAGTTATGTGATTTATTGATTAATTAAAACTTGAGAACAAATTGTTGAAAGTTTCAAATGCAAAAGACTGAAAAGTAAATATGTATGCATATGATGATCAATGGGCAAGAAGAAACAAAACACGTGAATTGAAATATATGGATGAATATGTTGTTGGGGTTTATCAATTTCATCCTTTTCCACTCTCTTGTATTTAGGAATTCACCATTCTTTTCATTAATATTAATGCCACTTTCTAAATTACTTTAAACCCGATGTCTCGGCGAAGAAAGCCTAATCATAATCACTAGTTTACAATGTCTTGTCAGCCTAGCAATTAATCATGCATTATAGTGAACAGAAGCTTAAAGGCAACCAACTATCATACTCCTATGTCTAGGTTGGTAATATACTAATGGGAGAGATTCCCCAAATCTAGATTTCCCCGTATGTGTCCATATTGACAAAACCAATAATCATGACATCGAATGAGTTAAACAATGCATGCTTTGAGCAAAGAGGAAAAACCCTAACTATTAATGAAAGAAAGCATGTATCATATATATGATCTTGAAGAACAAATTCCATACAAGAGAGTTTCTTACATTGATTCCCCACCAACAAAATAAGTTTAGTTCACCATATTCATGGTGAAACTAGATGAAATACAATGGAAAAGTGAAGGATAAAACCCTAGAAAGTTGAGAAAGGAGCCTTAGCATCCAAAATCCTCCTCCAAGGGGTGAAAGAGTACGTTTTTTCTTCGTCCCAGTCAAAGATATAAACCCTAGAACATCCTAAAGCTTATATAATATTCTAAAAAATACAGAAAAGTAGGCCCAAGCCCAGAAAAGTGCCGCTCAACGGTAGTAACGCGTGACCACTTCTTCCCCTCAACGGCTTTTCTCCCCTCAGCGGTGCCAACGGGTCTTTGAGAGTGTCGCTCAACGATAATTGGCGTTGAGCAGTACTTGCGTTTGCTCCTCTTTTGCACTTTTTGTGTCCTTTTCTGGTTCCATCTCTATCCCTTTTCACTTTTTTCATTAATTTCATACAAAAACCTGCAAAAACAAGGAAATCATAAAACTTGTCCAACTATGTTATTTCCAATAATTCAACAAAATCATGAGTTCAAGCTAATTTCTAAGTCATAAAGGTTGTAACTGAAGTCAATTTTAAGTATAAAAATAACAATTTTTCAACTGTTATCATGTCGCTCAACGGAAATTTCCACTGAGCGATATCACTGCAGACTTGGGTTGGACTATTTGCCCTTAGCGGGATTAGGCCCATTTAGGTATTTTTATACCCTAGGGTGCGGTTTTGGTTCTATTTTCAGATCTCACTCTTCTCACACACTCTCAAGCACTTTTCTAAGTGTTATCTCCACTTTTCCTGTTCCCCCTTTACAAAACCTCTCTTCCACTCACTTTCTCACTAGGTTTCCATCTAAGTTTGGGGTTTGGTGAGAGCACTGAAATTGGGGGCTGATTTCTTCAAATCGCTAGAGTATTCATCATTCATTTAACATCTCCACCCAAGTAAGTCAAGAAATTTTCATTCTAGGGTTCTTGAAAGCATGAACATGGTTGTTTAGGGATTTTGATTTTTATGCATAATTTGATGAATAAATTGTTGTTGGAACTGATTAAACAACCATGCTCTGTTTGCCCTCAGCGGTGGTTTGGCATGGTTTTGGTATGATGTTTATGGTTTACTAATGGTTAACAACATGTCTTGTGGTTTTGTGATTTGTGTTTGATGTAGGGATGGCCTCCTCTTCAAGCAAAAGATTCAAGACTACAACTTCCAAGAGAAAGGATAAGGAACCAGAACACACCCATTCTAGCAGGTTCCTTTCTCGCAAGCATGAGAAGGATTTTAAGATTGTCCAAGATAGGAGGCTCCTGATGGAAAGGAAAGCTGGAATGATTTCTAACTTTGCTCCACAGTTTGGTGAGCAATTGATGAGCAGAAATTGTTAGCAAAAATCAAAGATGAAGTTTTGATGATGAACAGATTTGCACAAGTCAAGATACATAAAGACAAATTGAAGATCTCTGTATTTTATAAAGCTTTTATAATAATCAAAGTTGATGTAATAGTGCTCAAATATGTATTAGGGTTGATTCTTGTAATTTATATTTGATTTATTTACTATTGCGAATCATCCACAAGCTGTTTTAATCGATTAAAACCAGTTTTAATCGATTAAAACGAGGCTGGCTCTGAAAACCCAAGTGCCCCTGTAATAATCGATTAAAGCTAATAATAATCGATTAGTTAATCGATTATTCCTGAGAATAATCGATTAACACTAGCCGTTGGGGGTTTCAGATTTGAAAAACTAGCCGTTGTACTCATTGTAATCAATTAATACTTGTGTTAATCGATTAAATGCGTTAGATGGCCCATTTTCGAAGAATTGAAGGGTATTAGGCTGAGTCTATAAAATGGCTCACTCTTTATCTCAAAAACAACTCTTCCCTTGTGATAAAGATATCTGAACTCTTTGAGAACTCTGTGAGATTGTTGAAGCTAAGGAACCTCTTGTCTGCAAAGTCCTGAAGTGCTACTGTGGTGACAGAGGAATAGCTTGTTCATCCTTGGTGTATCCGAGGAAGTGCCTGGAAGAGAATCATCCTTCGTGAAGCATTCGAAGGAGGTGTTCATCCTTTGTGAAGATTCAAAGGAAGTGTAAGTTCGTCTCTTGTGGTTTCAAGAGAGGTGGTATTTCTAAACTCTTACAAATTGTTTTTCTTTGTGATTAATATTTATAACTGTTTTGTGTTAGTGAAAAAGGTTTATCTTGTTTGAGATAAGCGACTGGACGTAGGATCTGAGTGATCTGAACCAGGATAAAATCACCTGTGCAATTTTTCTCTTTCCCTTACTCTGTCATTTATATTTAATTATCTGCTCAGTAAGAAAAATTAAGAGAAAAATAATAAAAGGTAAAATAAAAGTATATAACCAATTCACCCCCCCCCCCCTCTTGGTTTGTTCCACGCTAATAATTCCGTTGCAGCGATTCTAACAGAAATTAGAGGAGATTAGCCACATACCCTACACCAGCTAACATAGCAGTGGTGAAAGAATTTTACACCAATGCAAGGAGGAAGGAACTGATTCTGATGACGTGGAGAGTGTTCTATGTGTACTTGGAGGACACTTCTAGAGGAACAAAAATGGTAGTGGTGAACATTAGGAGGACTGACTTAACTCCTCTAGCAAAGTATTAGATGGAATTCTCTCATGCCAATATTCAGCCATGCTCCCATGTTTCAGATATCACTGTTAGCAGGGCACTTCTTCTATACTGTGTGATCAGAGATATGAGCATTACTATTGTCCAAGTGATAGCCAATGAGATATAGGTGTGTGCCAACACTATGAACAACAAGGCACCTTTGGGACATCCCTCCTTAATTACGCATCTGTGTGAGGTAGCTGGGGTGAATACTTCTACCCCACCGTTTGAGAGGCCGAGGAAGGCTATTGATGAGGACTACTACAGACAGTACTGCAGAGGTGAGGAGGCAGCTCAGCCAGTTCCACCACGTCGTCCTCACAGAGGGAGAGGACCAACACAGAGTCAGGCATATGCAGGGACTCATGAGGTAGAACCATTTCAGATGAGGGACATGTACATGTCTCTTATAGAGGCCCAGATGCAATCCATCCACAGAGGGCAGGTGGCCACAGTTGAGATGATCATTGTGATGTATGATACACCCCATCACATAGGTGGACCATGGATGAGTTTCATAACGTGGTGGCATGGCCAAAGGAGCACGCCCAGGGTAGTAGAGCTGGAGCAGCTGAAGCTTCAACTATGAGGAAGATGAAGATGATGATGATGATGATGATGATGACGCATTTGAGGATGCTGAAGATAATGAAGAGGAGGAAGATACAGATGACAGCACAAGCTAATGAGGAGCTGAGATAACATTTACTGATGGATGCTATCAGCACTGGAGAAGGATCTTTTATATCTTTTGTTTTGTAATATTGAACTTATTTGCTTCTATTAGTAGAATAAGGTTGATATACTCAATTTGAAACTTTATCTGTTATAATGGTTTGCTTGTGACTGTTGTGTGATAAGTAATGCTTGATGATGCTTTGATCTTGATTGATGTTGAGAATATGCACATTATATGTTGAGATACAGGTGGTTCACAAGCTTTATGAACAAATGCATAATATTGTGATTGTGATTATGATGCTAAGCAGGAAGTGTATGCGGAATGTGAATGAGCTTTTATGTGAGGTTTTGAGCTCCAGAGTTGTTGTGATTGAATGTTATTACTCTGAAAGCATGAATGACTTTGCCCAGGTTTTCTATGATTGAATTATTTTCTTGTTTGCATCATATGATCAAGGCCATTTGTTGGTAACCCTTTTGTTAGCCAAATGCATGATTTTAACCCAACTAAAAGAGAACACTATGTGTTCTATCCTTTGAACCCGTAACCTTGAACAAGATAGAAAACCCTCTTTGAAAAGCTTTACCTTGAGTTAAGTAGAAAAAATTTTGTGGTATTGATAAATGTTCAAGTTTGGTGTTGTTGGGAAGTTTAGAAAGGGAAAATAAAAAGCATTATGCTAAAAGTTAAGAATGTGAAAAGCAAAAGAAAAAGGAAAAGAAAAGCTCAATGCAAAAGAAAGTTGGGAATAATTAAGAATGGTTGTGTTTAGAGGATTCTCTTAACTCAAGGGTTTTGTGACTCAGAAAAACCAATTTTCTTGTTAGCCACCCACATTATAAGCCATAGAAAAGTCCTTGTGATGATGCTTGCTTGTGAGTATTTCTTATTGTGGTTAAATGAAAGGAAAAGTTAATTCATGTGACATTGTGATAGTAGAGTGGATGAGTGAATACCTCTAATACACTTTTGTGTTTGAGTGAAACACTTTATGTAGTGAGGAAAGATTTCATGAACACATAAGAACATCTACCCTTAGTTGATTGATCATTCATGAAAATTGAATTTGTTGGATATTATGTGATTGCATGAACACTAAAGCCTGTGCACATCTTGATGGAAGTCTTTGCGAAGAGCTAATTTGAGTATTTATTTGTCCTGGAAGAAGGAATTTTGAATATGGTGAACCATTGTATGGATTGGTAGAAAATTGATTTACATTTTGTTTGCTTGAGGACAAGCAAAGTTCTAAGTTTGGGCTTGTGATAATAGTTGAAAACCTGTTATTTTTATACTTAAAATTGATATAAAAAAACAACCTTTATGACTTAGAATTTAGCTTGGAATCATGCTTTTGCTTAAGTTTTTGAAAATAAGAGAGTTGAACAAGTTTTATGCTTGATTTCCTTGTTTTTGCAGATTTTGAGATTAATTTGATGAAAGAAATGAAGTAGGAAAGAGATGAAATCAAAAAAGGACATAAAAAGTGCACAAGAAGCGAAGAACCAAGTGCCGCCTAGCGGAAATTACCGCTGAGCGGTGTTCTTCAAGACTCGTTGACATCGCTGAGGGGCAAAACTACAGCTGAGGGGTGGAATAGAGGACACACACTTACCGCTGAGCGGTACTTACCATTCAGCGACATTCTGATGGGCTTGGGCTCACTTTTCTGTAATTTTTAGAATACTATATAAGGTTTTAGTTAACCTAGGTCAGACATCTTTGGCTGGGACGAAGCAGAAACACACTCTTTCACCCCTTGGAGAAGGATTTTGGATGCTAAGGCTCCTTTCTCAACTTTCTAGGGTTCTATCTTTCACTCTTTCATTGCATTTCATCTAGTTTCACCATGAATATGGTGAACTAAACATTTATTGTTATTGGGAATCAATGTAATCCTTTTGAAACTCTCATGTATGGAATTTGTTCTTCAAAATCTTCTTTAAGATACATGCTTTCTTTCATTAATTGTTAGGGTTTTTCCTCTTTGCTCAAAGCATGCATTGTTTAACTCATTTGATGTAATGATCATTGATTTTGTCGATATGGACACATACGGGGAAATCTAGATCTGGGGAATCTCTCCCAATAGTAGTATAAACATAAACATAGGAGTATGATGGTTGGTTGCCTTTAAGCTTCTGTTCACTATAATGATTGATTAATTGCTAGGGAGACAAGACATTGTAAACTAGTGATTATGATTAGGCTTTCTTCGCCGAGACATCGAGTTTAAGGTAATTTAGAAAGGTGCATTAACATTTAATGAAGAAAGATGAATTCCTGAATACATGAGAGTAGATAGGATGAAATTGATAAACCCCAACAACATAATCATCCATATATTTCAATTCACGTGCTTTGTTTCTTCTTACCATTGATCGATCCATGCATTCATATTTACTTTTGAGTATTTGCATTTAAATCTTAATCAATCGGTTTTACAAGTCTTAACTAATCAGTAAACCAAACAACTGTCTAGGCCGTGAGTCCTTTGGGAGAGCGATACTTGGTCTTACCAGGTTTATTACTTGATACGATTCAGTTACACTTGCCGAGGGTTTAACACCTTCTAAGTGGGATGATGCACAAAAGTGGCTTGTGTTATTTTCAAAAGGAGGAGAGAAAAGTCACTCCAAAAACAGACCAAGAAACTCAAACGCAGATGATTTAAGACTGACAGCTCCTATGCCACAGAAGGAGCATGATTACTTGAGAAGGAAGAGGAAGAGGATCAACAAGCCCCTGCAAGAGGATTGAAGATCTAGCTAGAAAGTTGAGTCCTCTAGAAAGTCGAACAATGGCTTGGGATGAGGAAGAACGTGCCAAATACATGGCCAGGTAATTACTTAACTATTGAGCTTGTTCTTTGATCAATTGAATGTATTGAAGGAAAATGGCTTTTCCTTCAATAATTACTGAGTTCGTTGAGGTTAGGGATGAGATGATTTGTTTCAAAATTACATTGACATTTGTTACTAATTATATTTTTTTTAAGTAATAAGTTTAATGTATTCGGAAATCCCTATTTCTGCGGATTCGTATCAATTGGGTCCTCGTATTCTGAAATTTCTCCGTTGGGTCCCTATTTTGGTAAAATTGAGTCAATAATGCCCTTGCCGTTAATTGCTGTGGACGGCGTTAACTTTCTTGTGATGTAGCATGCTGAGGTGTCCTTTAATTACGATGTGGCACAGTATGAGGTTATTACATGGATATTTATATAATTTTAAATTTTAAAATACGCTGGAAGAGCGTAGTCGGTGGTTGACGATAGAGGCGACGAGAGCTTGGCGAAGGCGCGGCTAGACGCGGCAAGGGCGT